>NC_063259.1:5883304-6183304 GCF_019578655.1 Ricinus communis
CTTTCCACACTCACAAATGTAACCCTCCCACATGGTTGTTTTCTCATACCATCATGTACCCCTCTACGAGGTTGTTTTCGTGACTCATAAATATACCTCATACGGGATTATTTTCTAATATTTACAAATATACATCTCTTACAAGGTTGTTTTCCACATTAACAAATATACCTCCCTTACGGTGTTGTTTTCTCATATTCATAAATATACCATTTCTACGAGGTTAATTTCTCACACTGCAAATATACCCCTCCTACGATGTTAATTCCTCATACTCACAAGTATATCATTTTTATGAAGTTGTTTGCTAATACTATTGAATATACTCCTCCACGGGTTGTTTTCCACATTAAGAAATATACCCCTTTTACAAGGTCGTTTTCACACTCATAAACATAACCCCTCACGGTTGTTTTTTAGAGTCATAAATATACTCATTTTATGGGGTTGCTTTCTCATACTCACAAATATACCCACCGTACGGGGTTGTTTTCTCATATTCAGAAATATACCCCTTATATTGGGTTGTTTTCTCATACTCGTAAATATATCCTCTTACAAGGTTATTTTCTAATATCTATAATTGTACCCCCTTACGGGTTGTTTTCTCATTTTAAGAACTGTACCCTTTTTACGGGTTTGTTTTCTAAGACTAACAAATGGACACCACTTACGAGGTTCTTTTATTATATTGACAAATATATCCCATTTAAGAGGTTGTTCTCTCACACTCACAAATATGCCCCTCTTACGTGCTTGTTTTCTAATATTTACAAATATACCCCTCTTACGGAGTTGTTTTCTCATATTAAAGAATATACCTCTTTTATGGAGTTGTTTTCTTATACTCATAAATATACCCCTCTTTCGGCGTTGTTTTCTTATATTCATAAATATACCCCTTTTATGGAGTTACTTTCTCATGCTCACAAATATACTCCTCGTGCGGTATTATTTTCTAATATTTACAAATTACCCCACTTATAGGGTTGCTTTCTCGAACTCACAAATATATCCCTCATATGGAATTGTTTTCTCGTATTCATAAAATATCCTTTTTACCAGATTATTTTGTCATACTCACAAATATATCCCTAATACGGTGTTGTCTCTCATATTAAAAATATACACCTTTTATAGGGTTGTTTTCTTATACTCATAAATGTACCCCTCACACGTAGTTGTTTTCTCATACTCGTTAATACACCACGTCAATAAACCCCTGTTACAAGGCTATTTTCTCATATTTAAAAATATACCCCTCTTATAGGGTTATTTTCTCATATTAAAAAGATACTTCTTTTACGATGTTGTTTTGTCATACTCACATGTATACCCCTCTTACGAGGTTATTTTCTAATATTTATAAATATACCCCTCTTACCAAGTTATTTTCTCATATTAATAAATATACCCCTTTTCTGTGGTTGTTTTTTCAAATCCACATATATATCCCTCTTACGGGATTGATTTCACATATTCATTAATATACCCTTTTTACGGAGTTGTTTTCTCATGCTCACAAATATATCCCTCTTACGGGGTTGTTTTCTCATATTCATAAATACACCCCATTTCTCATACTCATAAATATATTGCTCATACGGGTTTGTTTTCTCATATTCATAAATATACTCTTTCTATGGGGTTGTTTTCTCATACTCACAAATATACCCAATTACGAGGTTGTTTTCTCATACTTACAAATATATCCCTCTTACGAGAGTTCTCTTCTAATATATACAAATTTACCCCTTTTACGTGGTTGTTTTCTCATACTCACAAATATACGCCAGATATGGGGTTGCTTTCTGATATTTGAAAATATATCCTTCTTACAAGGTTGTTTTCTCATATTAAAAAATATAACCTTTTACGAAATTATTTTTTCATACTTAAGAATATACCCCTCTTACGAGATTGTTTTGTCATACTCACAAATATACCCCTATTACGGGGTTGTTTTCTCATATTCACAAATTTACCCGTCTCACGTGGTTGCTTTCTCATACTCATCAATATACCCCTTTTACGAGGTCTTTTTCTCATACTCACAAATATACCACTTTTATGAGGTTATTTTTTTCATACTCACAAATATACCCCTCTTACGGTATTGTTTATCATATTAAAAGATATACCCCTTTTACGTGGTTGTTTTCTCACACTAAAAAATATGTCCCTCTTACCGGGTTGTCTTCTCATACTCACAAATATACCCCTCTTACGGGGTTATTTTCTCATACTCTTAAATCTACTCCTTCTACGGGGTTATTTTCTCATATTCAAAAATATATCGCTCTTACGGGGTTATCTTCTCATACTCACAAATATACCCCTCTTACGGGGTTGTTTTCTCATACTCACAAATAGACCCCTTCTACGGGGTTATTTTCTCATACTAAAAAATATATCACTCTACAAGGTTGTTTTCTCATATTCATAAATGTACCCCTTTTACGGGTTGCTTTCCTATATTCATAAATATACCCCTCATGCGAGGTTTTTTTCTCATATTCATAAAGATACCCTTTTTATGGGGTTATTTTCTCATACTCATAAATATGTTCCTCGTATGGGGTTGTTTTCTAATATTTATAAATATATCCTTCTTAAAGGGTTGTTTTCTAAAATAAAAAATATATACTTTTATAGGATTATTTTCTCATAGTCACAAATATACCCCTCTCTCGTGATTGTTTTCTCGTACTCATGAATATACAACTTTTACGAGGTTGTTTTCTCATATTCACGAATATACCTTTGTTTCGAGATTATTTTCTAATATTTACAAATACACTCCTCTTAGGGGGTTAATTTTTTTGTATTAACAGATCTATCTCTTTCACGAGATTATTTTCTCAGACTAAAAAATATACATTTCTTACGGAGTTTTTATCTAATATTCCTAAATATACCCCTTTT
Organism: Ricinus communis; assembly: GCF_019578655.1. NCBI lineage: Eukaryota > Viridiplantae > Streptophyta > Magnoliopsida > Malpighiales > Euphorbiaceae > Ricinus > Ricinus communis. The sequence continues at coordinate 5,886,230 of NC_063259.1, forward strand.
ACGGATCGTTTTCTCACACAGAAATATACCCCTATTACGTGGCTTTTTTGTCAGATCCATAAAGATATCCTTTTATAGGGTTGTTCTCTCATATTATTATGATATTATTATAATAAATATAAATTATTATATTATTAATTTTATTAATATATTTAATTTTAATATTAATATAATATTTATTATTAATAATATTAATACTAATTATTTATAATTATAAATATTAGTTTATACTATTTATTAGTTTATTATTAATTATTAATAATACAGTAATATATGTTCATTATTATAAATTATTTATAATTACTTATATTAGATTATATTATTTATTAATTTATTATACTATATATATTAAATACTAATTACAAATTTAATTTCATATTTAATATTAATATTATTATATATAAATATTATATATAAAAATACATAAATATTATATATGAATAAAATATATTTACCATATAAAAATATTATATATATTTAACTTATAAACATACCCCTCTTACAATGTTTTTTATTAATACTTATAAATATACCTCTTTTATGAGGTTCTTTCTCAAATTTAAAAATATAGCCCTTATATGGTAATTTTCTCAAAATCATAAGTATACCTCTTTTACAGAACTGTTCTCTCATACTCATAAATATATCTCTCTTATGGAGTTGTTTTCTTATATTTATAAATATACCCCTATCCCGAGATTGTTTTCTGATACTCATAAATATACCCCTCTAACGAGTTGTTTCCTCATATTCATAAATATATCCCCTTTACAAGATTGCTTTCTCATTCTCATAAATATACCCCTGTTTTACGGGGTTGTTCTTTAATATTTACAAATATACCTCTCTTACGGGGTTATTTTCTCATATTAAAAAATATACCCATTTTGTACAGGTTTGTTTTCGCACTCACAAATATACCCCTCTTACGAGGTTGTTTTGTAATATTTACAAAAATATACTTCTTTTATAAATTTCTTTTCTCATATTAAAAAATATACTCCTTTTCCAGGATTGTTTTCAGATATTTACAAATATACCCCTATTACGAGGTTGTTTTCTAATATTTGTAAATAAACCCCTCATACGAGGTTGTTTCCTCATATTAAAAAATATACCCCTTTTACGAGGTTATTTTCTCAAACTCATAAATATATCCCTGTTACGAGTTTGTTTTCTAATATTTAGAAATATACCTACTTATGGGGCTGCTTTCTCATATTAAAAAATATACCACTTTTACGAAATTATTTTCTCATACTAGAAAACATACCCCTCTTACGGGGTTATTTTCTCACGTTCGTTTTACTAGGTTACTTTCTCATACTCATAAATATACTCGTCTCATAGGGTTGTTTTCTAATACTTACAAATATAACCCTCTTAAGAGGTTGTATTCTCATATTAAAAAGTAAACCCTTTTATGGGTTTTCTCATACTTACAAATACACCTCTGATACGGGGTTCTTTTCTAATATTTATAAATATACTCTTTTTATAAGGTTGTTTTCTCATATTAAAAAATATACCCGTTTTACGGGGTCATCTTCTCATACTTACAAATATACCCCCGTTACTGGGTTGTTTTCTAATATTTACAAATACACCCCTTTTACGAGGTTGTCTTCTCATATTAAAAATATAACCTTTTACGAGGTTGTTTTCTCATACTAAAAAATACACCCCCGTTACGAGATTATTTTCTAATAGTTAGAAATATATCCTTCTTACTATGTTGTTTTCTCATATTAAAAAATATAATCCTTTCACGGGATTGTCTTTTCCTACTCACAAATATACCCTTCTTACGTGGTAGTTTTCTCATATTAAAAATATAACCCTTTTACAAAATTATTTTCTCATACACAAAAAATTAACTCTCTTGTCGGGCTGTTTTCTCATATTCATAAATATACTCTTTTTACGAGGTTGTTTTCTCATACTCATAAATATACCTTTTTTATGAGATTGTTTTCTCATACTCATAAACATACCCCTCTTATAGGGTTGTGTTCTAATATTTACAAATATACTCCCCTTATAGGGTTGCTTTCTCGTACTCACAAATAATCCCGACAGCAGGTTGTTTTCACATACTCATAAATATAAATTTCGTATGAGGTTGTTTTCTCATACTCACAAATATACTTCCCTTACGGGGTTATTTTCTCATACTCATAAAATATACCCCTCTTACGGGGTTATTTTTCAATATTAAGAAATATACCCCTTTTACGGGGTTGTTTTCTCGCACTAAAAAATATACCCGTCTTACGGGGTTATTTTCACATACTCATAATATACCTCTTTTATAAGGTTGTTTTCTCATACTCACAAACATACTCCTCTTATAAGGTTGTGTTCTAACATTTACAAATATACCCCCTTTATATCTCTCATAAGGGGTTGTTTTCTCATACTCATAAATATACCTTTTCTATGAGATCGTTTTCTCATGCTCACAAATATACTCCCCTTACGGGATTGTTTTCTCATGCTCACATATATATCCCTCTAACGGATTATTTTCTAATATTTAAAAATATACTCCTCTTACCAAGTTGTTTTCTCATATTAATAAAAATATCCTATTTATAGGGTTCTTTTCATATATTCATTAATATACTATTTTACAGAATTATTTTCTCATGCTAACAAATATACCTCTCTTACAGGGTTATTTTCTCATATTCATAAATATACGCCTTTTGTTGGGTTCTTTTCTCACACTCACATATATACCCCTTGTACGGATTTGTTTTCTCATATTCATAAAAATACTCTTTTTACGGGTTGTTTTCTCATACTCATAAATATACCCCTTTTCTAAAGTTGTTTTCTCATACTGATAGATATACCTTTATTACGGGGTTGTTTTCTAATATTTACAAATACACCATTCTTATTGGGTTATACCCCTCGTATGGGGTTGTGTTCTAGTATTTATAAATATTACCCGCTTACGGGGTTGCTTTCTCATACTCACAAATATATCCCTCATAGGGGGTTGTTTTTTCATACTCATAAATATACTTTTTTTACCAAGTTGTTTTCCCATACTCACAAATAATACCCAACTTACGGGGTTTTCTTCTCATATACATAAATATATATTTTTACGGGGTTCTTCTCTCATACTCATAAATATACCCTTTTTACGAGGTTGTTTTCTCATACGCACAAATGTACCGCTTTTACGGGGTTGTTTTCTAGTATTTACAAAAATACTCTTTTTACGAGGTTGTTTTCGTTTATTAAGAAATAAACCCCTTTTATGGTGTTTTTTTCTCGTACTTACAAATACACCCTGGTTACGGGGTTATTTTCTAATATTTACAATTATACCCCTCTTACGGGGTTGTTTTCTCATATTAAAAAATATACCCCTTTTGCATACTCATAAATATACCCCTCTTATGGGGTTGTTTTCTCTTACTTATAAATGTACCTTTTTTATGAGGTTGTTTTTTCATACTCACAAATATACCCCTCATACGGGGTTGTGTTCTAGTGTTTATAAATATAACCCCTTACAGGATTGCTTTCTCATACTCACAAATATATCCCTCATAGGGGGTTTTTTTTCAGACTCATAAATATACTTTTTTTTACTAGGTTGTTTTCTCATAATCACAAATAAACCTCCCTTACGGGGTTGTTTTCTCATACTCACATGTATATCCCTATTGCGGGCTTATTTGTTAATATTTTCAAATATACCCCTCTTACCAAGTTGTTTTCTCCTATTAATAAATATACCCTATTTTCTGGGGTTGTTTTCTCGTACCCCCATATATACCCCTCTTATGGGGTTGATTTCACATATTCATTAATATACCCTTTTTACGGGGTTGTTTTCTCATGCTCACAAATATACCCCTCTTACGGGATTATTTTTTCATATTCATAAATACACCCCTTTTACTGGATTCCTTTCTCACACTCATAAATATAATACTCATATGGGTTTGTTTTCTTATATTCATAAATATACTCTTTCTACGGGGTTGTTTTCTCATACTCACTAATATAGCCCTCTTACGAGGGTTCTTTTCTAATATTTACAAATATACTCCTTGTTACGACGTTGTTTTCTTATATTAAAAAGCACTCCTTTTATGGGATTGTTTTCTCATATTTGCAAATATACCTCTGTTACGAGGTTGTTTTCTAATATTTACAAATATACTCCTCTAACAAGGTTATTTTCTTATATTAAAAAATATCATCCTTTTATATGGTTGTTTTCTCATACTCACAAACATATCGCCCGATTCACGGGTTGCTTCGACATTTAAAATATATCCTTCTTATGGTTGTTTTCTCATACTCACAAACATATCGCCCGATTCACGGGTTGCTTCGACATTTAAAATATATCCTTCTTACGGGGTTGTTATCTCATATTAAAAAATATACCCCTTTTACGGAATTATTTTTTCATACTTAAAAATATACCCTTCTTACGGGGTTGTTTTCTCATATTCATAAATATACTTCTATTACTAGGTTGCTTTCTTACGCTCACAAATATACCCCTTGCACGGGTTTCTTTTCTCATATTCATAAATATACTCTTTTTATAGGATTGTTTTCTAATACTCATAAATATATCTTTTTACGAGGTTCTTTTCTCATACTCATAAATATACCTTTCTTACAGGATTGTTTTCTAACATTTATAAATGTATCCCACTTACGGGGTTGTTTTCTCATATTAAAACGTAAACCCTAGTTACAAAATTGTTTTTCAAACCAAAAAATATACCCCTTTTATGTAGTTGTTTTCTAATATTAAAAAATATATGCCTCTTACTGGCTTACTTTCTCACACTCACAAATATACCCCTCCTATGGATTTGTTTTCTAATATTTATAAATATACTCTTTCACGGGGCTATTTTCTTATACTCACAAATATAACCCTATTACGGGGTTGTTCTCTAATATTTACAAATATACCCCTCTTACGGGATTTCTTTCTCATATTCACAAATATACCCCTTTAAAGATACTCTTTTTACGGATTTTTTTTCTCATACTCATTAATATACCCTTCCTACAGGGTTGTTTTCTCATATTCATAGACATACCTTTTTAAGAGGTTAGTTTCTCATACTCACAAATATACCCCTCTTACGGGGTGGTTTTCTAATATTTATAAATATACCCCTCTTACGAGATTATTTTCTCATATTAAAAAATATATCCGTTTTACGGGATTATTTTCTCATGCTGAGAAATATACCCCTGTTTCGGGGTTATTTTCTAATATTTACCAATATACCCCTCTTGCGGGGTTGTTTTCTCATATTAGAAGATATACTGCTTTTACGGAATTACTTTCTCATACTAAAAAATATACTCCTCTTACGGGGTTGCTTCCTCATATTCATAAATATACCCCTTTTACTTGGTTGCTTTCTCCTACTTACAAATGTACCCCTCGTGCGGGTTTGTTTTTCATATTCATAAATATACTATTTTTACGGGGTTGTTTTCTCTTACTCACAAATATACCCCTCCTACGGGGTTGTTCTCTAATATTGACAAATATACCCCTCTTACGGGGTTGCTTTCTAATACTCACAAATATATTCCTCCTACGTTCTTCTTTTCTCATATTCATAATGATTCGCTTTTACGGGTTTATTTTATCATACTCACAATTATACCCCCTCCTACGGGGTTGTTTCTAACACTCATAAAGATATTCTTTTTATGGGATTATTTTCTCATACTCAAAATATACCCATCGGATAGGGTTATTTTCTCATATTCATAAAGATGCCCTTTTACAGGTTATTTTCTCATACTTATAAATTTACCCCTTTTATAAGATTGTTTTCTCATACTCATAACTATATCCCTGTTATGGAGTTATTTTCTCATATTAAAAGTATATCCCTTTTACTGAATTATTTTTTCATACTCAAAATTATACCCCTCTTACGGGATTGGTTTCTCATATTCATAAATATACCTGTCAGCACTCCTTCGGATACAAATATCAAGGGCAAATCGAAAAATTCTATGATGAGAGTTATTTCTTTCTCTGGTCTCGAGAGACGAAAGACAGGTGAATCCGGGGCTAGGTTCGAGGTTAGTCTAGCTAGAATTAGCATCTAATTGTTAGAAAAAATTAAGTTTGAGGGTCAAAATGGCAATTTATACAAAATCGGGACTAAATCGCACAAAACCATAACTTTTCTCTATAGCCAATCAGCTCTATATAGTGCCAATCGGCTCTTGACTCCCTGACATCATCTTTTCGAATGATTTTACATCCTATTACAGTTTCTAGCATGTTTCCTTTGGATAACCACTGCTCTATCAATAACTATTTTAATTTTAATTAAATAATTGGATATTTATCAATAAATTTCTTAGATTTATCTCTTTCTTTAGGGTTTTCTCTAAAACCCTACCTTTATAAATAGTAAGAGGTATTTAGAGTCTTGGGAATGAGGCAAGAATTATGATTCGATCAAGAGTAATATTAAGAGTAAAGAAACACTGAGAAAGAAAGAAAAGATGGAAAATCAAAAGAAAACAAAAGAATTATACTATCAATCATAGTAGTCATTAGAAGTTCCAAGCCATTGAAGAAAGAACCACTTTAGGAAACAAGCCACTGAAGAAAGATCATTTTTGGAAACTTTTCCTAATCAACAGAAGGTTTCCCTAAGCTAGATCCAGCTTTGGATTCCTACCCAGCTTTTAATGCAATTGCTTCCTCATCGTTCGAGACATGCAGATCCAACATACACGGTGACAACTTGAGAGTTTCTACCACCATACATCTGCATTAATCATAAACAATGGTTCTTTTGTTCTTTTTTTTGTATTTTTATTTGCTTTAATATTATATTCTTTTAGAAACATGATTAAGGTTTTTATCTTAATCAATAAGATTAGATTAGGGTTTTAGAACATGCATGTTAATTGGATTTTGAATCTGATAATAAGAACTGGGTTTTTCTTAGATTTGATATTTTGCCTATTAGAGTTTTAGATTTACTTAAAAACATGATCATAGGACTAATATTTAGTTTTTATTAATATAATTTGGTAATTAAGACTAATTAAAATATGTTTCTTTGTCCTAATAACTTACCGCTAGTTTATAGGATTTTAGGGCTTTTAGCAATCTAGGGTTTTTTAGCTTCCGTACTTTATTTTGTAAATTTTATTTAGCTATTTTGTCTCATTCTAATGTTGTTCAAACATCTATGTATGTAAAAATCATCTCTGGAATGTGGGTTTGGACTGTCAAATGAGGAAGAATTGAAGGGAATCTGTTTGAAGTGCCTCTTGGACTCTAGAGCCGATTGGCTATCTATAGAACCAATTGTCTCTATAGTCACCCAATTGTCGACTGATCGGGTAACCATGCTTGCCCTATATTTGTTTTTTCTTTTTGGCAGTTTTTGATGTATTCTTGGCCTCATTTCAATTTTAGGCCTTTCTAATTCTATAATCGCAGTTGTAAGCGGGTTGTAATAGCTAGGGTTTCTTTTTTCCTGCTTTATTTCCTTTATTATTATTATTAACTCAATACTTAATTATATGATTGATTAAATAAAAATGGACCACCTAGACTTAAGGCTTAAAAACTGATCCAACACAAATGTGAGAGTCTAATTAGGTTAATCCAGTTTAACTGGGCTTAGGCCTTAAAATTCAATCAGATTAGTTGGCTTTGACATGTTTAGTTAGGGCATGAAATCACAACGAATGGGCCTTCTCATAATAAGTAGTCCAATAGGCTTAAAAGCTAGAGTCCAAAGAAAATAACATATAATTACGCTAGAATAAGTGGGCCTCATGCATAATTAGTTAGTAAATTAGATTAATAACTTCAAATAAGGGCTGGGTTTGAATAAAATGGGCTAGACTTAGGTGTATTATGTGATGTTTTGGCATACTTGTGTATAATATGCTTGCACTTATAGGGAATATTTTGTTAAATAATAAATTTGAAGACAATACACACAAATAAGGAAGTTGGCTTCCAGATCCATCTCTGGATTCTATGGCTTAAGCTTCCTTATGGAACCGGAGAAAAGCCACTCATTAGTAAAAGTGTCCTAGTGATTACCCGATTCGCGACTCTCATCTCTGCGCTAGTCTCAATGACTAGTTCGCGATTCCCAATTAGGTTGAAAAGCCAAACCGTCGCCCACCGTGGCGACTCTAATAAGGATAAGACAAGCAGATTTCCAATGCATGTTTTTTTTTAAAGTTATTATTTAACAGATTATTCTTGCATCACTACACTTTTATATACTGTACACATTTGTCCCTATAGACCCGATGGCATCGACTAGCGTTCTTTGTTTTCTAATATTTACAAATATACCCCTGTTAAGGGGTTGTTTTCTCATATTAAAAATATGAACCTTTTATGGGGTTGTTTTCTCATAGTCATAAATGTACTCCTCTCACAGGGTTGTTTTCTCATACTCATCACTATACCCTTTCTACGAGGTTGTTTTCTCATACACATAAATATACCCGTGTTATGGGATTGTCTTCTAATATTTACAAATATACCTCTGTTACAAGGTTGTTTTCTCATATTAACAAATATACCTCTTTTATGGGGTTATTTTCTCAAACTCAAAAATGTACCCCTCTTACGGGGTTATTTTTTTATATTCACAAATATACCCTTTTTTACTGGATTGCTTTCTCACACTCACAAATATACCCCTAATACAAGGCTATTTTCTCATAATCATAAAAATATCCTATTTATAGGATTGTTCTCTCATATTATTATTAATATTATTATAATAAATATAATTATTATATTTATTATACATTGCTGTTTCCTCAGACTCATAAATATATCCTTCTTACGGAGTTATTTTCTCATATTTATAAATATACCCCTTTTCAGGGGTTGCTTTCTGATACTTATAAATTTACCCGTCTGATGGGGTTGTTTCCTAATATTTATAAATATACCCCTTTTACGGGGTTGCTTTCTCATACTCACAAATATACCCCTCCTTAGAGGTTAATTCTCGTACTTATAAATATATCATTTTTATAAAATTATTTGCTCATACTAACAAATATACCCTATTTACGGGGTTGTTTACTCATGTTAAGAAATATAACCCTTTTACGGAGTTATTTTCTGATACTCATAAATACACCCCCCTTATACTGTTACTTTCTCATACTCATAAATATACCTCGTATGTTCTTTCATATTCATAAATATACCCCTTTTATGGGGTAGTTTTCTCATTTTCACAAATATAACCCCTCTTATAGGGTTGTTTTCTAATATTTATAAATGTACCCTCATACTGGGTTGTTTCCTCATATTAAAAAATTACCCCTTTTATGGGGTTGTTTTCTCATACTCATAAATATAGCCCATTTACGAGGTTATTTTCCTATAACCACAAATATACCCTTGTTACGGAGTAGTTTTCTAATATTTACAAATATAGCCCTCTTACAAAGTAGTTTTCGATATTAACAGATATACCTTTTACGGGGTTGTTTTCTTATACTCAAAAATATATTCCACTTATGGCATTATTTTCTCATATTCATAAATATATCCTTTTTACGGGGTTGATTTCTTACACTCACAAATATACCCCTCATACGATGTTAATTCTCATTCTCACAAGTACATCGTTTTTATGAAGTTGTTTGCTAATACTCACAAATATACTTCTCTTACGGGGTTGTTTTCTCATATTACGGAATATACCCTTTTTATGGGATTGTTTTCTCATACTCATAAATATACCGCTCTTACGAGGTTATTTTTTAAGAGTCATAAATATACTCATTTTATAGGGTTGCTTTCTTATACTCACAAATGTATCGCTCGTACGGGGTTGTTTTCTCCTATTCAGAAATATATCCTCTTATAAATATATCCTCTTATAAGTATGAGTTATTTTCTCATACTTATAAATATATCCTCTTACAAGATTGTTTTCTAATATCTATAATTATACACTCCTTACGTGGTTATTTTTTCATATTAAGAAATATACCCCATTTACGGGTTTGTTTTCTGAGACTAACAAATGGACACCAATTATGAGGTTGTTTTCTTATATTGACAAATCTATCCTATATACGGGGTTGTTCCCGCACACTCACAAATATACCCCTCTTACGTGGTTGTTTTCTAATATTTACAAATATACCCCTCTTACAGAGTTGTTTTCTCATATTAAAGAATATACCTCTTTAATGGGGTTGTTTTCTTATACTCATAAATATACCGCTTTTACGGGGTTATTTCTTATATTCATAAATATACCCCTTTTACGGAGTTGCTTTCTCATACTCATAAATATATCCCTCGTGCAGGGTTATTTTCTAATATTTATAAATATACCCCTCTTATGATATTGCTTTCTCGTACTCACAAATAAATCCCTCATATAGAACTGTTTTCTCATATTCATAAAGATATCCTTTTTACCAGATTATTTTATCATACTTACAAATATACCCTTATTATGGTGTTGTCTCTCATATTAAAAATATACATCTTTTATAGGTTTATTTTCTCATACTCTTTTTATGAGGTTGTTTTCTCATACTCACAATTATACCCCTCTTACAGGGTTATTTTCTAATTTTTACAAATACCCTCTTACCGTGTTGATTCTCATATTAACAAATATATCCCTTTTATGGGGGTGTTTTCTAATACTCACAAATATATCCTTCATATGGTGTTGTTTGTCATATTAAATAATGTACCTCTTTTACAGGATTATTTTTTCATACTAACGAATATACCCCTCTTACGGGGTTGTTTTCTCATACTCATAAATATATCCCATTTACGCGGTTGCTTTCTCATATTTAGGAATATACCCCTCTTACGAGCTTGTTTTCTCTTATTAATAAATATACTCCTTTTACGGGGTTATTTTCTCATACTCACAAATATACTCCACCTATAGAGTTGTTTTCTAATATTTACAAATATACCCCTCTTATCTGTTGTTTCTCATCTTAATAAATATATCCCTTTTATGGTGTTGTTTTCTCATACTAAGAAATATACCCCTCTTACGGGGTTGCTTTCTCATACTTATAAATATACTCCCTTTACGAGGTTGTTTTCTTGTAATCACAAATGTACTCGTGTTACGGGGTTGTTTTGTCATATTTACAAATATACCCCTCTTTCGGGGTTGTTTTCTCAAACTCAAAAATATATTCTTCTTTTGGCGCGATTTTCTCACATTCATAAATATAACTCTTTTACGGGGTTGCTTTATCATACTCACAAATATATCCTCCTACGAGGTTAATTATCATACTCATAAATATATCATTTTTACGAACTTGTTTACTAATACTCACATATATTATCATCTTACTTCTGGTTATTTTCTCATATTAAAAAATATATACTTTTTGTGGGGTTGTTTTCTCATACTCATAAATATACCCCTCTTATGGGGTTGTTTTCTCACACTAAAAAATATATTCCTCTTATGGGTTTTTTTCTCATATACATAAATATACCCCTTCTACAAGATTGCTTTCTCATACTCATAAATATACCCCTCCTACGATGATGTTTTCATATACTAACAAATATACTCTTCTTATGGGGTTATTTTCTCATATTTAAGAATATACCACTTTTACGGGTGCGTTTTGTCATATTAAACAATATACTCCTTTTACGGGGATGTTTTCACATACCGACAAAATACCCCTCTTACGGAGTTGTTTTATAATATTTATAAATATGCCCCTGTTACCGTGTTGTTTCACATATTAACAAATATATCTCGTATATAGGGTTGTTTCTTCATACGAATAAATATACCTTTCTTATGGTGTTGTTGGTCATGTTAAAAAATATACCCCTTCTATGGGTATTGTTTTCTCATACTCACAAATATACCCTTTTGACGAGGTTGTTTTCTCATACTTATAAGTATACCACTTTTACGAGGTTGTTTTCTCATACTCACGAATGCACCCCTATTGTGGGGTTGTTTTCTAATATTTATAAATATATCCCTCTTAGGGAGTTGTTTTCTCATGTTAAATATATACGCTTTTTATGAGGTTGTTTTCTCATACTCATAAATATACACCTCTTACGGGGTTATTTTTTTTTATATTTATAAATATACCCCTTTTATGGAGTTGCTTTCTCATACTCATAAATATACACCTCATACGAGGTTATTTTCTAATATTTACAAATATACTCCTCTTACGGGGTCGCTTTCTTGTACTCACAAATATATCCCTTATATGTAGTTGTTTTCTCATATTCATAAAGATACCCTTTTTACTGGATTGTTTTGTCATACTCATAAATATACCACTCTTACGGAGTTATTTTAAAATATTTACAAATATACCCCTATTACATTGTTGTCTCTTATATTAAAAATATACACCTTTTATGGGGTTGCTTTCTCATACTCACAAATATACCTCTTGCACGTGGTTGTTTTCTCATACTCATCAATATACCCCTTCTATGGGGTTGATTTCTCATACTCACAAATATACCCCTGTTACGGGATTATTTTCTTATATTTAATAATACACCCCACTTATAGGGTTATTTTTTCATACTAAAAAAGCTACTCCTTTTACGAGATCTTTTTCTCGTACTCACAAATATACCCCTCTTACGGGGTTATTTTTTAATATTTACAAATATACCTCTCTTACCGTGTTGATTCTCATATTAACAAATATATTCCTTTTTATAAGATTTTTTTCTCATACACATAAATATACCTGTCTTACGGTGTTAGTTGTCATATTAAAAATATATCCCTTTTATGGGGCTATTTTCTCATACTAACAAATATACCCCTCTTACGAGGTTGTTTTCTCATACTCATAATTATACCTCTTTATGTGTTTGTTTTCTCATACTTACAAATATACCCTTGTTACGGGGTTGTTTTCTCATATTTAAGAATATATCCCTCTTACGACCTTGTTTTTCCATATAAATAAATATACTCCTTTTACAGGGTTGTTTTCATACTCACAAATATATCCCTCATACGGAGTTATTTTTTTAATATTTACAGATATTCTCCTCTTACCGTATCGTTTCTTATATTAATAAATATATTGCTTTTATGGGGTTGTCTTCTCATTAATATTTACAGATATTCTCCTCTTACCGTATCGTTTCTTATATTAATAAATATATTGCTTTTATGGGGTTGTCTTCTCATACTCATAAATGTACCCCTATTACGGGGTTGCTTTCTCATACTCATAAATATACTCCTTTTACGAAGTTCTTTTTTCACATTCACAAATATATCTTTGTTACGGGGTTGTTTTATCATATTTATAAATATACCTGTCTTACGGGTTCGTTCTCTCATATTTAAAAATATATTCCTCTTATAGGGTTATTTTCTCATATTCATAAATATAATCCTTTTATAGGATTGCTTTATCATACTCACAAATGTAACCGTCCTATAAGGTTAATTCTCATACTCACAAATATATTCCCCTTATAGGGTTATTTTCTCATACTAAAGAAGAAACTCCTTTTACGGGGTTCTTTTTCTCATACTCATAAATATACCCCTCTTACGAGGTTGTTTTCTCATATTAAGAAATTTACCCTTTTTACATGGTTGTTTTCTCATACTCATAAATATACCCCTCTTAGGAGGATTTCTTGTAATAGTCATATATATACCCCTTTTACACGTTGCTTTTTCATACTCACAAATATTTCCCTCGCTCGTTGTTATTTTCTTATACTCATCAATATACCCCCTCTATGAGGTTGCTTTCTTATACTAACAAATATACCCATGTTACGGGAATATTTTCTCATATTTAAGAATATACCCCTCTTATGGTTGTGTTTTCTCATACTATAAAATATACTCCTTTTACGGGGTTGTTTTCACATACTCACAAATATACCGTTCTTACGATGTCTTATCTAATATTTACAAATATATCCCTCTTACCGTGTTGTTCTCATATTAACAAATATATCCCTTTTATAGGGTTGTTTTCTCATACTCATAAATATACCCTCTTATAGTTTTTTTGTCATAAAAAAAATATATCTCATCTACAAGGTTGCTTTCTCATACTCACAAATATACCCCTCTTATGTGGTTGTTTTCTCATTCTCATAAATATATCCCTTTTATGTAGTTGTTTTCTGATACTCACAAATATATCCTTGTTACACGGTTGTTTTCTCATATTTAAGAATATACCAGTGTAATGGGTTTATTTTTTCATATTAATAAAAATAATCCTTTTACGGGGATGTTTTCACACATAAAATTATACCCCTTTTACGAGGTTATTTTTTAATATTTACAAATAAACCCCTCTTACCGTACTATTTCTCATATTAAGAAATCTATCCCACTTATGGTGTTATATTCTCATACTCACAAATATACCATTTTCGCGTGGTTGCTTTCTCATACTCATAAATATACTCCTTTTACGAGGTTGTTTTCTCATACCCACAAATATACCGCTATTACGGGGTTGTCTTCTCATACTCAGAAAGGTACCCCTCTCACGTGGTTGTTTTCTTATACTCATCAATATACTTCTTCTACGAGGTTATTTTCTAATACTCACAAATATACCCATGTTACGGGGGTTGTTTTCTCATATTTAAGAATATATCCCTCTTACGGGGTTACTTTCTCATATTAAGAAATATATCCCTTTTATGGGGTTGTTTTCTCGTATTTACAAATATACCCCTCTAATGAAGTTGTTTTCTCATACACATAAGAATAGCACTCTTACGAGGTTATTTTTTTTCATACTCATAAATTACCCTCTTATGGAGTTGTTTGTCATATTAAAAAATATATCCTGTTTACGGGGTTATTTTCTCATACTCAAAAATGTACCCGTCTCACTTGGTTGTTTTCTCATACTCGTCAATATACCCCTTCTACGAGGTTTTTTTTCTCATACTCACAAATATACCTCTATTACGGTGTTTTTTTCTCATATTTAAGATCATATCCTTCTTACGGGGTTGTTTTCTCATATTAAGAAATATACCTCTTTTATGGGGTTGTTTTCTCATACTTAAAAATATACCCTTCTGAAGGGGTTGTTTTTTCGTACTCACAAATATACCCCTCTTACGGTATTGTTTGTCATATTAAAAAATATACCCCTTTTACGTGGTTGTTTTCTCATACTAACAAATATCCCCCTTTACGGGGATGTTTTCTCATATTCATAAGTATACATCTTTTACAGTGTTGTTTTCTCACAATCTCAAATATACCCCTCTTACGGGATTGTTTCATCATACTCATAAATATACCCCTTTTTTTACGGGGTTGTTTTCTCATACTAAAAAATATGTCCCTCTTACGGGGTTGTCTTCTGATACTCACAAATATACCCCCCTTACGGGGTTATTTTCTGATACTCACAAATATACCCCTTTTACGGGGTTGTTTCCTTATACTCAAAAATATATCCCTCTTACAATGTTGTTTTCTCATATTCATAAATATACCCCTTTTACCAGGTTGCTTTCCAATACTCAAAAATATACCTCTCATGCGGGGTTTTTTTTATATTCATAAAGATGCCCTTTTTACGAGGTTATTTTCCCACACTCATAAATATGCCACTCGTACGGAATTGTTTTCAAATATATATCAATATACCCTTCTTAAGGGGGTTGTTTTCTCAAATTAAAAATATACACCTTTTCCGGGATTATTTTCTCATAGTTACAAATGTACCCCTCTCTCGTGGTTGGTTTCTTATACTCATGAATATACAATTTCTACAAGGTTGTTTTCTCATTTTCACAAATATACCCTTGTTTCATGATTAATTTCTAATATTTACAAATATACCTCTCTTACAGGGTTAATTTTTCAGTATTAACAAATATACCTCTTTCACGGGATTATGTTCTCAAACTCAAAAATATACCCCTCTTACGAGGTTGTTTTCTAATATTCCTAAATATACCCTTTTTACAGATCGCTTTCTCACACTCATACATATACCCCTAATACGTGGCTTTTTTATCATATCCATAAAGATGTCCTTTTACAAGGTTGTTCTCTCATATTATTACAACAATTATTATAATAAATATAAATTATTATATTACGCTTAATAATTTATATTTATTATAATAATTTTAATATTAATTTTACTCTTAATAATTTTTATTAATATATTTCATTTTAATATTAATTTTACTCTTAATATAATATTAATATAATATTAATATTAATTATTTATAATTATAAATATTACATTATATTATTTATTAGTTTGTTATACTATATATATTATATATTAATTACAAATTTAATTTCATATTTAATATTAATATTATTATATATAAATATTACATATAAAAATATATAAATAGTATATCGAATAATATATATTTACGACATATAAATTTTACATATATTATATTATATATATTTAGCTCACAAACATACCCCTCTCACAGTTTTTTTTACTAATATTTATAAATAAATATCTTTTACGAGGTTATTTTTTTGAGTCCGTTACATTATTGAATTAATTTGTCAAAAGAAAACAGTAGTTGTTTGTCATTTTGTCCATTTTGCAAAAAGAGAAGATTCTTTGTCCGCCACTTGTTCATTCTTATCAACTTTGTTTTGTCCTTGTCCATTCTTCAAAAGATGCTTGTTTATCTTCTTGTTTTGTCTTTCTTTGTCCATTTGTGAAAAGCATTTGATCTTTAAGTTTATCAGAAATGTCTAAATTATTGATTTTTTCCTTCATCCTACATTGGGATTTAAAATGACCAACACGACCACATTTAATTCTGTTAAGATAAATGTTCCATTTTTTATCTGGTTTAGAATTTATTGTAACAATAATGATATAGAATTTCCTTTTAAAAATCTTTTTACAAATGATAGAGTTTCTAAAACTTGGAATACAACCGTAGGAAATAAACAAATTATTTCTGTTCATCCACCTTTAGAAGAAGTTAAAATAAATGTTCATAATCAAGAAATAATTGCTTCACCCTTTAAAAGGATAAGCTCTGAGAATGATGACAAACTCCCTTTATTAAAAGATATTAGAAATGTTCAAAATCAAAATAATTATACAAATCAAATTCTTTTTACAATTGCTTCACAACTTGATAGGATAGAGACATCTAGCCTAAATAATCAAGCACCTAGGCCAGGTGGTATACCTATGAAAGTACCAGGCCTTCTTATAATCAAAATAATTGAACAAGGAGGTGTAAAGGTAACAGAAAATTTTTTGGCAGTATAAGGATTTTGGTTCCAGTCGGTTAGGGTAAGGACTTTCAAAATTCTGCATTTTGAATAGGATATCTTTTCAGGAACGTCTTTATCAAAGGAATGTTCAATTTCTATTGAGTGAGTGTCCAAAAGGAAGTTCGAGAATATAGTGTCAAATGGTGGACAAACTGCAAAGACATTCAAGCTAATAAAGAAACTGTTTTGAAACATTTTGCGGGAAAAAATCCCATGATATCTGGCACGAGCCAATCTATGGGACAATTTAACTTTTTATCGGATAAAAGCAAAATTTTAGCAAAATTATCTGGAAATACAACAAAGAAGGAATTCAAAGCAGCCTTAGAACAAGCTTTGTCACAAGTCTCTGAAGATAGTGACAATGAGGACTCTGGAAGCACTAGTAGACCTAGCTTTAGACATGAAATTTTTAAAAATAATGTTTCACCAATTGCAAGAGTTTTAGAATTTACTTCCAAATTTTCTGATGAAATTAAGGACAAAAATCAACTTCAAAGATTTTTGGGATGCCTCAATTATGTGTCTGATTTTTTCAAAGATATTAGAATTTACATTTGGAGAGGGTTTATAGGGTTTCACCTTGAATTGCCAAGAAAATATCCAAGGTAGGTTAAAAGTTTCGGAAAAAATGATCAATTTGTCATGTTTAAGAATGGGTAATTTTTCTTTAAAGATGGTAAATCCTTCCATAATTTTAGTAGGTAGAATTTCTGGGCAAAGTCCAAAATAGGTCCACCAATCAGAAAACCAATTGGGAAAGGTTTTTGAGTTGGTTTTGTGAAACATAAAGAACCAGGAATGGTTCCAATTTCGAAGATAAAAAGTAAATTTGATTCAGCCATAGCCAAAAGTGAATTTGAAAAATTCAAATGTCTTGCATCTCTTAAACAAAGGAAAATAGGTATGTCCAATCCAATTCTAAATAAAGGTTTAACAGCAATTTGAACCATGCCTATATGTAAAAATTTAAATTTCTTTTTAATATGTTCATGCAATGCAGAAGACGAAAGCAATAGTTTGTTCAGTTTGTTTAATAGAATAATTTTGTGCAAAATCAAAAGTTCCAATTCGATAGATACTATTAACATTTTGTTTAGGGATGGACCAATTATGTAACTGATTTTCTATTTCTGAGATATTAGACCCTTGAACAGTAAATTCTTCAGAATTTAAATCAGAAAGAGTAGAAGAAGAAGAAGGAGAAACTATTTCTCGACTACTAAAACTGTGAAATAACGATGTCATTACCAAAGACAATAAACAAGTAAATAATGTTTAGGATAGTGGGACCACCTACCGGGACTGCCTTGACCGATAATTGGGAAGACAGGCTGACCAACGGAAAACCAGGCTGACCAACGCTACCTTAAACAATATTACGAGTTTAATATCTAGGCTCTGATACCATTTGCGGAGCAGGATCGAAATAGTTGAGAAATAATTAATATTATAAGAATAGAAAGAAAAGAAGTAAGTAAATAATGTAAACTTTTATTGAAGAAAGAAAGTTTTACAAAGAGATTATAGGGAAGATAGCTCAAGCATTCAAGTGATGCCCTCTTACTTTTAATGTACATCTACTTATAATAAGAAAAACTATACTATTCGGACTTCAAACATTTTTTAGTCCGTTACATTATTGAATTAATTTGTCAAAAGAAAACAGTAGTTGTTCGCCATCTTGTCCATTTTGTCAAAAAGAGAAGATTCTTTGTCTGCCACTTGTTCATTCTTATCAACTTTGTTTTGTCCTTGTCCATTCTTTAAAAGATGCTTGTTTATCTTCTTGTTTTGTCTTTCTTTGTCCACTTGTCCACTAGTGAAAAAGGAAAGATTCCTTGCTTATTTAGTCAAAAATAATGTCATAATTGTCGAGTCCATAGCAATCATCTTCATTTTGAGGAGTAAAGCTAGGTCCACTAGTGCTTCCAGAGTCCTCATTGTCGCTATCTCCAGAGACTTGTGACAAAGCTTGTTCCAAAGCTGCTTTGAATTCCTTCTTTGTTGTATTTCCAGATAATTTTACTAAAATTTTGCTTTTATCCGATAAAAAGTTAAATTGTCTCATAGATTGGCTCGTGGCAGATATCATGGGATTTTTTCCCGCAAAATGTTTCAAAACAGTTTCTTTATTAGCTTGAATGTCTTTGCAGTTTGTCCACCATTTGACACTATATTCTCGAACTAAGCAGGCAATAAAATTTACATTTGGAGAGGGTTTATAGGGTTTCACCTTGAATTGCCAAGAAAATATCCAAGGTAGGTTAAAAGTTTCGGAAAAAATGATCAATTTGTCATGTTTAAGAATGGGTAATTTTTCTTTAAAGATGGTAAATCCTTCCATAATTTTAGTAGGTAGAATTTCTGGGCAAAGTCCAAAATAGGTCCACCAATCAGAAAACCAATTGGGAAAGGTTTTTGAGTAGGTTTTGTGAAACATAAAGAACCAGGAATGGTTCCAATTTCGAAGATAAAAAGTATAGTACCAGGCTTTCTTATAATCAAAATAATTGAAACAAGGAGGTGTAAAGGTAACAAAAAAATTTTTGGCAGTATAAGGATTTTGGTTCCAGTCGGTTAGGGTAAGGACTTTCAAAATTCTGCATTTTGAATAGGAGATCTTTTCAGGAACGTCTTTATCAAAGGAATGTTCAATTTCTATTGAGTGAGTGTCCAAAAGGATAAGTTCGTAAAAAAATTTTAGTTTGTACGAACTTTCAGGAATGAAAAATTGTCCAGAGGGAAAAATATGTTGGAATAATTGTTGGTAATTGGGATTTTCCAAATTCCCATTGAATATTTCGCTTTCAAGAATAGTTACAATTTGGTGTTGAGGTTTTGTGAAATATTTGGGTGGTTCGGTTTTAGAAGAACCTGGTTTTGTAACAGCTTGTAAAAAGTTGGATGGTTTAGGTGGGGTAGAAGGAGTTTTGTCAAGTATTTCAAATCTGTTGGTAGAAACCAACGAAGATTGTCCAGATTTTTTAGCCGCAAAATCGGCTGAAGATAATTTTTTCTTAATGGGAGTGCCCATAAGAACTAGCTTGATTTATTTCCCTGCAAAAATTCTCTTGTCAAAAAATCAGGCAAAGAATTTGAAGAACTTTTAATATACTCAATATCAAAATCAAATATTCCTAAAAGTGCTTGCCATCTGGCAAAACCTTGTTTCGAAATAAAATTTTTAACATCTTTTTCCAAAATATTTTTTGCAGCACTACAATCAATACGTAGTAAAAACTGTTTTCCAACTAAATCATCTTCAAATTTTGTAATACACAAAACAATTGATAAAAGCTCCTTTTTAATAGTAGAGTATTTGGATTGGGTTTCATTCCATGCTCCAGAGTGAAATCTAACTAAAGACTCTGTATTTTGACCCGGTAACCTCTATTTGAGAATACCCCCAAAACCTAAATCAGAGGCATCTGTTTCTACTATGAGAAAGGCATTTGGATGTGGTATGGATAGACAAGGTAAATGACGAATTTTTTATTTAATAGTTTGTACGACTCGAGTGTGTTCATGGGTCCAGGGTTTTGGATTTTTTCTAAGACGATTGAATAAAGGTTTGCAAAGAATTCTAATATCTTTGAAAAAATCAGACACATAATTGAGGCATCCCAAAAATCTTTGAAGTTGATTTTTGTCCTTAATTTCATCAGGAAATTTGGAAGTAAATTCTAAAACTCTTGCAATTGGTGAAACATTATTTTCAAAAATTTCATGTCCAAGAAATCTAATTTTTGTCTGACATAATTTCATTTTAGGTGCAGAAACAACAAAACCATTTTGCTTAATTATATTGTAAAATTTATGCAAGTGAGAGAAATGTTGTGCTAATGAATTTGAAAAGACTAAGACATCATCTATGTAAACGATGGTGAATGATTGATGATCACGAAAAATGTCATTCATAATTCTTTGAAATTCCGATGGTGCATTTTTCAATCCAAATGGCATGACATTCCATTCATAATGACCACAAGGAACATTAAAACCAGTTTTGTAACGATCCTTTTCATCAATTTGGATTTGCCAAAAACCAGATTTCATGTCAAACTTAGAATAAATTTTTGAATCATAAAGTTTTTTCAACAAATCTCTTTTGTTAGGTAAAGGGTATCTAATCCATTCTAAAACTTTATTTAAAGGTTTATAATTTATGACAAGTCTGGGTACACCACGTTCTCTCTCAGCTGCATTATAAACATAGAAAGCAGAGCAGCTCCAAGGAGAACTAGAATTACGAATTAATCCCTTTTGTAATAACTCATCAATTTCCTTTTTACAATGATTTTCAATTTATGTATTCATATGTATAGCATGTGATTTTGTTGGTATATCATTTTCAGAAAAATCTTTAACATAAGGTAAAGAAATCACATATTTTTTCCTATTCCAAAAGGCATTTGGGACAGGTGCACATAAGTCTTTAGTAAAGAGATTCTCAATATCTTTTATTTTGGCTTTTGTCACATCAAGGTCTAACTCTTCTTTAATCTTTAAAGATAAGATTTCTTTGTTTAAAAAAGTAATTTATTTTTTCTTTTGACTAATAAGATCATTAAAAATGCAATTTTTCTTTAAAACATTTATGTCTTTTTCTTGCTCAGAGAAGATGAATTTAAAACAAATTTCTTTTCCTAATAATCTAGTTTTGATACCGTGTGTGTAAACTGTGAAAGGATAAAGTAATGCTAAAAACGGAGTTCCAAGAATAACAGTAGCAGATAGATTTTTTATTAGAATAAAAGAAGTGTAAAAACATAGTCCATCATTACAAATTTTAACTTTAGAAAGCTTATAATTTATTTGCATTCTTGAACCATCAGCAGTATGTAATTTTTCAGTTGTTTTTTCAAAAAACTGTGTAGGTACAATTCCTTCTTGTATACAGTTTTGATCTGCTCCAGAATCTACTAAAGCAATTGTCTCAATTTTAAAATCATTTATAAGAATTCTAACAAAAATAAACCATTTATGAAAATTTACTCTGGTAATATGAGCTAAAAATTCATTAATATGAGAATCATTCGTATTTTCAGAGGACTCAGCAATATCTTTATTTTTCCTATTTAGTTTCAATTTTAAAATTCTTTCTTTGAAATCTAAATTTTCATTTTTCAAATTATTAATTTCTTGTTTTATATTTTTAATTTCTTCTTGTAAATCTTGAATATTAGGTGTAGAATTTCTAGAAGATTTTGAGTTAAATCTTTGAAAAATTTCTTTTAAGTTATAAGGAATAGGTTCAGATTTTTGGGTTTCGTTATGCAAAACAATATCTCTTAATTTTAAAAAGTATTTTTCTCTATCGGAAGGGTCATTAATTTTGTCAACTAATTCAAAAGATCGGAAGGGTTTCTTTTGTTAAAACATTTAAAGTTGAATTACAACAAGGACCTGTACAAATTCCAGGACCTTCACATGTTTCAAAATCAGTATTTGTAGAGGATGAATCACTTAAAATATTTAAATCATTTTCTTCAAAATCACTTAAATCAGAATTTTCAGGATCTGTATCAGATAGTAAAAGATTAAGCATTTGATCTTTTAGTTTATCAGAAATGTCTAAATTATTGATTTTTTCCTTCATCCTACATCGGGATTTAAAATGACCAACACGACCACATTTGTAATGTATGGGAGGACCTTTCTTTTTATTATTTTTATTTTTATTTTTATTTTGAGAAACATTTTTGGATGAAGAAGGTTTTTGAAAATTCGAAGTATTTTTTCTATAATTTCTATTAGAAGATTTTCTTTTCAAATATTTTTTAGTTTTTTAGGAAGGGGCTTGAATGCGTTCATAGCCATATTGAAAACAGAAATCTCCTAACTCCTTTTTAGATTGTGAAAATTCATTTTTAATTTTAGCTTTTAATTTCAAATCAGTACACAAAGCTAAGCCTTCATTATTAATAAAATTAATAATTTCTCCATAGGTTAAAGTATCATAAGGAATAGTATTTCCATAAAAATCTCTAATCCTTGTTCTAACTTTTTCAGCGAATAATTTAGGTAAACCAGCAATAAATCTTTCTTTCCAAAAACTATGGTTACAATCAGTTCTAGAGAAAACTTTTGTTAAAAAGACATCTTTGTACCAACGAAAGTCTTGAAGTTTAGGACAAGTTAGATTTGAAAGAATTTCAGAAGATCGAATTTGATATTGATTAGGTTCACTAACAAAACATTTTGTAATAGCAAAAAGTAAAGTTGCTACATCTTCTTCTTCAGTTTGAATAGATGTTTGATTTTCAGTTTTTATAACTATTTTCCTAGCATTTAAAATCCTTGATTTATCTTCTAAGGAGGTGTAATTATCCCACCATCCTTTTAATTGACCAGTGAAGCCAGATATTAACATCTGAGCTATTTTTTTATCAGAATTATTTACAGATCTGGCTATGTACGAAGTACAGGCCATGGTCATTTCTTGTAACATATTTAAAATCTGATATTCAGACAGACCATCTAAGTTCTATTCATAAACAGAATCTCCATCATATTTTGCTTGAGTAAAGCTAACTCTTTCTTCAAACAAGACATCTGGAGGAGTAGGTCTAGGATAATAATGTCTAGTCCTAGGTTTGTCAAAACCTTTATTATGGTATATTTTATTTATTTCAAATTTATCGTTAATAAATTGACTCTCTAAATTTTTAACTTCATTTTGTTCAGGATTATCAGAATTAAGTACACTAACAGAAGGTTTATCTTTCAAGGACAGACTAGCTAATTTTAAATTTATTTGGTTCAAAATATCATCTTTATCATTTAATTTAATTAATTGTTGTTCAGGAATCTCATGGGGTTGAAAAATAGGTTTCATAGGTATACCACCTGGCCTAGGTGCTTGATTATTTAGGCTAGATGTCTCTATCCTATCAAGTTGTGAAGCAATTGTAAAAAGAATTTGATTTGTATAATTATTTTGATTTTGAACATTTCTAATATCTTTTAATAAAGGGAGTTTGTCATCATTCTCAAAGCTTATCCTTTTAAAGGGTGAAGCAATTATTCTTGATTATGAACATTTATTTTAACTTCTTCTAAAGGTGGATGAACAGAAATAATTTGTTTATTTCCTACGGTTGTATTCCATGTTTTAGAAACTCTATCATTTGTAAAAAGATTTTTAAAAGGAAATTCTATATCATTATTGTTACAATAAATTTCAAACCAGATAAAAAATGGAACATTTATCTTAACAAAATTTAAATATTCATAAAATTTTTCTTGAATAGTCTCTCTCTCCCCTTTTGAAAAATGATTTTGAAACCATAAAACTTTTTCACGATTTCTTATATGGTAATAATCAGATCGTAAAAAAAGTTTATTTATTTCAAAAGGTGTAAAAATCATATTTAAAGTTGAAAAATTTTCCATAGTTGATCTAGAAGGTGATAAAACAGGTTCATCATAATTTTTATCTTGTTCTATATTAACAGAATCAGTGTAAAAAGGTTGAAAAATCCTATTTTCAAAATCAACCCCTTGTAAATTTGTATTAGAATTTGAAAAACGTGCTGTGTGTGTGGAAGGTCTAGAATTTTCAAAAGTAGAGAATCTAGATGAAGGTAAAAAGTAGGTGAAAAACTTATTTGAACAGAACCATTTGATTGCTCTAAAATTTATGAAACTCTAGAATTATTTTCTATAGATTGAGGCTTATTAATTTCTTGTAAATCCCAAGTTCCAGCTTGCGACAACTCATTCCATTTTAGTCTTTTGGGGACTTGTATTTTAGAATATAAAGGATTAGCTTCAAATAAAATCGTTTCATTTCTTGTTAAAGAATGTCTTGCTCTAGGATCTATAGTTGTTGTCATTACTTTATAGTAGATCCTATAAATGATGTACTATAGACCTAGAATTTTCAGCAAAATCCATATTTTTGGTTTTAACAGTTAAAATCAAAGTGTCTAAAATATTTGAATCAAATAATGAAATTGAAAAATTTGGATAACAATTAAAAATATATAAATAGTATATACGAATAATATATATTTACGACATATAAATTTTATATATATTATATTATATATATTTAGCTCATAAACATACCCCTCTCACAGTTTTTTTTACTAATATTTATAAATAAATCTCTTTTACGAAGTTGTTTTTCAAATTAAAAAATATAGCCCTTATACAGGGTAGTTTTCTCAAACTCATAAGTATACCTCTTTTACAGGGTTGTTTTCTCATACTCATAAATATATCCCTCTTATGGAGTTATTTTCTTATATTTATAAATATACCCCTTTTACGAGGTTGTTTTTGATATTCATAAATATACCCCTTTAACGGGATTGTTTTCTCATATTCATAAATATACCCCTTTTACAAGATTTCTTTCTCATACTCACAAATATACCCCTCTTACGAGGTTAATCTCATACTCATAAATATATCATTTTTACGAAGTTGTTTACTCGTATTCCCAAATATACTCCTATTACAAAGTTGTTTTCTCATATTCATAAATATGCCCCTATGATGGGGTTGTCTTCTCATACTTACAAATATACCCTCCATAAAGATGTCCTTTTACAAAGTTGTTTTCTCATATTATTATAATAATTATTATAATAAATACAAATTATTATATTATTAATTTTATTAATATATTTAATTTTAATATTAATTTTACTTTTAATATAATATTAATATAATATTTATTATGAATAATATTAATATTAATTATTTGTAATTATAAATATTAATTTATACTATTTATTAATTTATTATTAATTATTAATAATACAATAATATATGTTCATTATTATTAATTATTTATAAATATAAAAATATTACATTATATTATTTATTAATTTATTATACTATATATATTATATATTAATTACAAATTTAATTTAATATTTAATATTCTATTATTACATATAACTATAGCATATAAAAATATAAAAATATAAAAATATTATATTCGAATAATATATATTTACGACATATAAATATTACATATATTATTATTACATATATTTAACTCACAAACATACCCCTCTCATAGTGTTTTTTACTAATATTTATAAATATATCTCTTTTACGAGGTTATTTCTCAAATTAAAAAATATGGCCCTTATACAGGGTAGTTTTCTCAAACTCATAAGTATACCTCTTTTACATGGCTGTTTTCTCAAACTCATAAATATATCCCTCTTATGGAGTTATTTTCTTATATTTATAAATATACCCCTTTTACGGGGTTGTTTTCTGATACTCAAAATATACCCCTTTAACGGGATTGTTTCCTCATATTCATAAATATACCCCTTCTACAGGATTGCTTTCTCATACTCACAAATATACCCCTCTTACAAGGTTAATTCTCATATTCATAAATATATCATTTTTACGAAGTTGTTTACTCATATTCCCAAATATACTCCTATTACAGAGTTGTTTTCTCATATTCATAAATATGCCCCTTATGATGGGGTTGGCTTCTCATACTCACAAATATATCACTCGTACGGGGTTGTTTTCTCCTATTCATAAATATTTTCCTTTTACGGGGTTGTTTTCTCATTCTAAAAAATATACCCCACTTACGGGGTCATTTTCTAATATTTATAAATATACCCCATATACGGGATTGTTCTCATATTAAAAACTGGACCTCTTTTAAGGCGTTTTCTCATACTCATTAATATAGCCTTTTTACGAGGTTGTTTTCTTATAGTCATAAACATACCCTTGTTACGGGGTTACTTTTTAATATTAATAAATATACCCCTATTACGGGGTTGTTTTCTCATATTTAAAAATATATTTCTCTTACGGGGTTATTTTCTCATATTCATAAATATACCCCTTTGATCGGGATGTTTTCTCATACTTACAAATATTCCCTTCCTGTGAGGTTAATTCTCATACTCATAAATATATCATTTTTACAAAGTTGTTTACAAATACTCACAAATATCCTCCTCTTACATGGTTGGTTTCTCATGCTAAGAAATATACCTTTTTTACAGGGTTGTTTTCTCATACTCATAAATATACCCCACTTACGAGGTTGTTATCTCATAGTCATAAATATATCCTTTTTATGGGTTGGCTTTCTCATACTTACAAATATACCCCTCGTATAGGATTATATTTTCATATTCAGAAGTATGCCCCTCTTACTAGGTTGTTTTCTCAAATTAAAAACTATAACTTTTACGGGATCGTTTTATAATATTTACAAATATACTCCCCTTATGGGGTTGTTTTCTAATATTAAAAAATATACTACTTTTACGGGGTTGATTTCTTGTACTTACAAATGTACCCTACTTACGAGGTTGTTTTCATATATTGATAGAATTTACCCCTTTTACGTGGTTGTTCTCTCATATTAAAAAAAATACCCCTTTTATGGGGTAGTTTTCTAATATTAATAAATATACCCCTCTTACGGAGTTTTTTTCATATATTAAAGAATATAAACCTTTTACATAGTTGTTTTCTCATAGTTACAAAGATACCGCTTTTACGCGGTTGTTTTCTCACACTCACAAATATACCCCTTTTAGGCGGTTATTTTCTCACACTCACAAATATACCCTTTTTACGCGGTTGTTTTCTCACACTCACAAATATACCCTTTTACGCGGTTGTTTTCTCACTCACAAATATACCCCTATTACGGGATTATTTTCTCATATTTAAGAATATACATGTCTTACTAATTTGTTTTCTCATATTAATAAATATACTACTTTTACGGGTTATTTTCTCATACTCACAAACATACCCCTGTTACGGGGTTATTTTATCATATTTACAAATATACCCTTTTAACGAGATTGTTTGCTCATACTCAAAAATATATTCCTCTTATGGGGATTTTCTCTCATATACATAAATATACCTCTTTTACGGGTTGTTTTCTCATACTCATAAATATACCACTCTCATATGGTTGTTTTCTCATACTCATCAATATAAATACTACGAGATTGTTATCTCTCATATTAAAAATATACACCTTTTATAGGTTATTTTCTCATACTCATAAATGTACCCATCTCACGTGGTTGTTTTCTTATAGTTATCAATATACCCCTTCTACAAGTTTGTTTTCTCATAGTCACAAATATACCCTTGTTACGGGGTTGTTTTCTCATATTTAGCAATATATCCATTTTACGGGGTTGTTCTCTCATACTCATAAAATACCCCTCTTACGGTGTTGTTTTCTCATATTCATAAATATACCTTTTTATAGGATTATTTTCTCATACTCACAAATGTACCCCTCTCACGTGTTTTTCTTCTCATACTCATCAATATACCCCTTCAACGTGGTTATTTTCTCATACTCAAAATTATACCACTTTTACGAGGTTGTTTTCTCATACTCACAAATATACCCCCATTACGAGTTTGTTTTATAATATTTACAAATATACATCTCTTACAGGGTTATTTTTTATATTAACAAATATACTCCTTTTAAGGGATTATTTTCTCAAAGTCTAAAATATATTCCTCTTACGGGGTTGTTTTCTCATATTTATAAATATATCCCTTCTACAGGGTTGCTTTCCCATACTCATAAATATACCACTTTTACGAGCTTAATTCTCATACTCACAAATATACCCCCTTACGGTGTTGTTTGCCATGTTAAAAAATATACACCTTTTATAGGGTTATTTTCTCACGCTAACAAATATACTCCTCTTATGGGGTTGTTTTCTCATAGTCATAAATATACCCCTTTTACGCGGTTGTTTTCTCATACTTACAAATATATCCTTGTTACGGGGTTATTTTCTCATATTTAAGAATATACCCTTCCTATGGGTTTATTTTCTCATATTAATAAATATACTCCTTTTACGAGGTTGTTTTCTCATACTCACAAACATACCCCTCTTATGGAGTTGTTCTCTAATATTTATAAATATACCCCTCTTGCCATATTGTTTCTCATATTAACAAATATATCCCTCTTACGGGGTTGTTTTCTCATATTCATAAATATACCCCTTCTATAGAGTTGCTTTTCCATACTCATAAACATACCTCTTTGAGGGGTCATTTTCTCATGTTCATAAAGATGCCATTTTTACGAGATTGTTCTCTCATACTCACAAATATACCCTTCGTACGGGGTTGTTTTCTAATATTTACCAATATGCCCCTCTTACGGGGTTGCTTTCTCGTAATGACAAATATATCCTCTTATGTCGTGGTTTTCTCATATTCCTCACGATACCTTTTTTACGGAGTTGTTTTATCATACTCACAAATATACCACTCTTATGGGGTTAGTTTCAAATATTTACAAATATACCCCTATTACATTGTTGTCTCTCATATTAAAAATATACACCTTTTATGGGGTTGCTTTCTCATACTCACAAATATATCCTACTCACGTGGTTATATTCTTACACTCACCTTTTATGGGGTTGCTTTCTCATACTCACAAATATATCCTACTCACGTAGTTATATTCTTACACTCATCAATATACCCCTTCTATGATGTTGTATTCTCATAATCACAAATATGCCCCGATCACGGGGTTGTTTTCTCATATTTAAGAATATACCCCTCTTACGGGGTTATTTTTCCATATTAAAAAATATACTCATTTTACGGTGTTATTTTCTAACACTCGCAAATGTACCCCTGTTACCGTGTTGTCTCTCATATTAACAAATATATCCTTTTTATGGGGTTATTTTCTCATACACATAGATATACCCCTCTTACGGTGTTGTTTGTCAAAATTAAAAAATATACCCCTTTTACGGGGTTGTTCTGTCATACTAACAAATATACTCCTCTTATGGGGTTGTCTTCTCATATATATATATCCCTTTTACGCGGTTGTTTTCTCATACTCACAAATATACTCCCTTTTATAGTGTTGTTTTCTCATCCTCACATATATACCCCTCTTACAGTGTTGGTTTCTCATACTCATAAATATACTCTTTTTACGAGTTGTTTTCTCATACTCACAAATATACCCATATTACGGGGTTATTTGATCATATTTATAAAAATACCCCTCTTACGGGTTTGTTTTCTCGTACTAAGAAATATACCCCTTTTACACGGTTGTTTTCTCGTACTCAAAAATATATCCCTCTAACATGGTTGTTTTCTCATTCTCATAAATATATCCCCTTTACACGGTTGTTTTCTCATACTCATAAATATACCCTTGTTATGAGGTTATTTTCTCATATTTAAGAATATATCCCTCTTATGGGTTTGTTTTCTCATATTAATAAATATACTCCTTTTATAGGGTTGTTTTCTGATACTCACAAACATACCCCTCGTTTGGAGTTGTTATTAAATATTTACAAATACACTCCTCTTAGTGTATTGTTTCTTATATTAACCAAAATGCCCCTTTTATATTATTGTTTTCTCATCCTCATATATATACCCCTCTTATGGGGTTGCTTTCTCTCATACTCATAAATATACTCCTTTTTGTGGTTGTTTTCTCATACTCACAAATATACCCTTGTTACGGGGTTATTTTCTCATATATAAGAATATACCCCTCTTACGGGTCTATTTTCTCATATTAATAAATATACTCCTTTTACATGGTTGTTTTTCAATATTTACAAATATAACCCTCTTACCGTGCTGTTTCTTATATTAAAAAATTTATCCCACTTATGGTGTTGTATTCTCTTACTCACAAATATACTCCTCTTGCATGGTTGCTTTCTCATACTCATAAATATACTCCTTTTATGAGATTGTTTTCTCATACCCACAAATATACTCATATTATGAGATTTTTTTCTCATACCCACAAATATACCCCTCTGACGTTGTTGTTTCCTTATACTCAACAATATACCTTTTCTACAAGGTTGTTTTCTCATACTGACAAATGTACCTCTCTTACGAGGTTGCTTCTCATACTCACAAATATACTGCTCATACGGGGTTCTTTTCTTATATTCATAAAGATACCCTTTTTATGAGGTTATTTTATGATACTCACAAATATACCCCTGTTATGGGGTTGTTTTCTAATATTTGTAAATATACCCATGTTACGCGGTTGTTTTCTAATATTAAAAAATATACCCCTTCTTTTATGGGGTTATTTTCTGATATTCAAAAATATATCCCTCTCACAAGGTTGTTTTCTCATACTCATAAATATACCTTTTTTACGAGGTTGTTTTCTCATATTCACAAATATATCCCTCATAGGGGGTTGTTTTCTCATATTCCTAAAAATACCCTTTTTATGATGTTATTTTTCATTATTTACAAATATAACCCTCTAATGGGGTTGTTTTCTAATATTTTTACAAATATACCCTCTTATGAGGTTTTTTAAAATTAAAAAATATATCTCTTTTACGGGGTTCTTTTCTCATACTCACAAATATACCCCTCTTACAGGGTTCTTTTCTAATATTTATAATTATACCCCTCTTACGGGGTTGTTTTCTCATATTGAAAAGTATACCCTTTTATGGAATTTTTTTCTCATACTAAAAAATATAGCCCTCTTATAGGGTTGTTTTGTCATATTCGTAAAAATATCCCTTTTAATAGGTTGTTTTCTCATACTCACAAATATACACCTTGTAAGGGTTTGTTTTCTCATATTCATAAATATACTCTTTTTACGAGGTTGTTTGCTCATAGTCATAAATATACCCCTTTTACGGGGATGTTTTTCTAATATTTATAAATATACCTTTCTTACGGGGTTGTTTTGATATACTGACAAATATACCCCTCTTATAGGGTTGTCTTTTCACACTCATAAATTTACCTTTTTTACGATGTTGTTTCCTCATACTTATAAATATACCTCTCTTAGGGGTGATTTTCTAATTTTTACTAATATAACCCTCTGACGAGGTTCTTTCTCATATTAAAAAATATACTCCTCCCATGGGGGTGTTTTCTTAGACTCACAAATATATCCCTTTTACGGGACTGTTTTCTCATACTCATAACTATACCTTATTTACAAGGTTTTTTTCTCATACTTGCAAATATATCCCCCTTACAAGGTTGTTTTCTAATATTTATAAATACAACCCTCTTACGTGGTTGCTCTTTTATATAAAGAAATTATACCCATTTTACGGGGTTGTTTTCACATACTTATAAATATATCCCTGATAGGGGGTTGTTTTCTCATACTCATAAATATACCTTTTTTACGAGGTTGATTTCTCATATTAAAAAATATATCCCTTTTACGGGTTTGTTTTCTCATGCTCACAAATATACCCATCCTAGGGTGTTGTTTTCTAAAATTTATAAATATACCCCTCTTATGAGGTTGTTTTCTTATATTAAAAATATACCCCTTTTACGAGATTATTTTCTCATACTCACAAATATTCTCCTATAACGGGGTTATTTTCTAATATTTATGAATATACTCCTCTTATGGGGTTGTATTCTCATATTAAAAAATATACCCCTTTTTACGTGGTTGTTTTCTTATACTCACATATGTACCCCTCTTACAGAGTTTTGTTTCTAATATTTATAAATATGTCCCTCTTACGGGGTTGTTTTTTCATATTAAAAATATATCCCTTTTACATAATTGTTTTCTCATACTAAAAAATATACCCTAAATACAGGGTTGTTTTCTCTTACTTATAAATATACCCCTCTTACGAGGTTGTTTTCTCATACTCACAAATACACCCCTCATACAGGTTTGCTTTCTGATACACATAAATATACTTGTCATATGGGGTTGCTTTCACATACTCACAAATATGCCCCTCTTCCGGGGTTGTGTTTTCAAACTCATAAATATACCTTCTTTACACGGTTGGTTTCTCATACTCGCAAATACACCACTCCTACGAGGTTGTTTTATTATATTAAAGAATATGCCCCTCTTACGGGGCTGTTTTCTAATATTCATAAATATACCCCTCTTACGGGGCTGTTTTCTAATATTTATAAATATACCCCTCTTACGGGGCTGTTTTCTAATATTTATAAATATACCCCTCTTACAGGGTTGTTTTCCAATATTAAAAATTATACCCCTTTTACAGAATTTTTCTCATACTAAAAAATATGGCTCTCTTATAGTGTTATTTTCTCATATTCATAAATATACCCGTTTTATATGTTGCTTTCTCATCTCACAAATATACAAGTCATACCGATTTGTATCCTCATACTCATAAATGTACTCTTGTTATGGGGTTATTTTCTCATACTCACAAATACGCCACTCTTATGGGTTTGCTTTCTAATATTTACAAATATACCCCTCTTATGAGGTTATTTTCTCATACTCACAAATATACCCCTTATATGGGGTTGTTTTCTCATATTCATAAATACATTCTTTTTATGAGGCTATTTTCTCATACTCACAGATATACCCCTCCAACGGGGTTGTTTTCTAATATTTACAAATATACCCCTTTTACGTGCTTGGTTTCTCATACTCACAAATATATCCCTCATATGGGGTTGTTTTCTTATATTCATAAAGATACCTCTTTCACTGCCTTGCTTTTTAATACTCACAAATATGCCTCTCGTACGGGTTTCTTTCTCATATTCATAAATAATACACTCTTTTTACGAGATTTTTTTTCTCATACTAATAAATATACCCCTCTTACGAGGTTTCTTTTCCTAATATTTATAAATATATCCTGCTTACGGGGTTGCTTTCTCATACTCACAAAATACCCTTTATACAGGGTTATTTTCTCATATTCATAAAGATACCCTTTTTATATGGTTGTTCTCTCATACTCATAAACACACCCCTTTCATAAGGTTGTGTTCTCATACTCACAAACATACCCCTGATATGGGGTTGTTTTCTAATATTTACAAATATACCCCTCTTACGGGGTTGCTTTCTCATATTAAAAATTATACCTCTTTTTTTAAAGGGTTATTCTCTGATATTAAAAAATATACCCCTGTTACGGGGTTGTTTTATCATACTCAGAAATATACACATCTCACGGGATTATTTTCTAATATTTACAAATATACCCCCCTTACGTGGTTGCTTTCTCATACTCACAAATGTATACCTCATAGGGGTTGTTTTCTCATATTTATAAAGATATTATTTTTATGGGATTGTTGTCTCATACTTACAAATATATCCCTGATACTGGGTTGTTTTCCCATATTCATAAAGATACCCTATTTACGGGGTTGCTTTTTCCTATTCTCAAATATAACCCTCTTATGGGGTTGTTGTCTAATATTTATAAATATACCCCTCTTACAAAGTTCTTTTCTCATATTAAAAAATATATCCCTTTTACGTGGTTGTTTTCTCATACTCACAAATATACCTATATTAAGGGGTTATTTTCTAATATTTATAAATATACCCTTCTTATGGGGTTGTCTTTTCATATTAAGAAATATATCCCTTTTATGGAATTATTTTCTCATAATGAAAAATATACCCTTCTTATCGGGTTGTTTTCTCATACTAAAAAATATACCTCTTGTACGGTTTTATTTTCTCATATTCATAAATGCACTATTTTTATGGGCTTGTTTTCTCATACTCACAAAATACTCTTCTTACGAGGTTTTTCTAATATTTATAAATATACCTCTCTTACGAGGTTGCTTTCTCATATTCACATATATACTCCTCATACGGGGTTATTTTCTCATATTCATAAAGAAAGTGGAGATCGGGCTTCATTTCCCTCATTTCGGTCCCTAACTGAACTGTTATGTGGTTGGTACCTCATCATCAAATTAGTCGAATTTGATCACCTCCCTACCGACATCATCTTTGGGACTTCTTGTTCCGAATTATGAAAGTGGGATTGTCCCTACTTTCCACCTACAAATTAAGTGGAATTGTGTCCACTTCTTCTATGGCAACAATCATCATTTCCCGAATCATGAATTAGTGGGGCTGTCCCCATTTTCATTCTTAACTTAGTGGAACCGTGGACATTACATCTACCGACATCACCTTGGTCTTTTTTTATCCTCATTTATATTTGTTTCTCATAACAAGATTGAGTATTGAGCTGCCTCCTTTCCAAGACCGAGAACGTGACCTCCTTCTCCACTTATCAAGGCTGCCTTAGGTGTCAACAAGGGAAGCTTTGGCACACGTCCTATCTAGATCTGATTCAAGCAAGCCTTCCAAGGGGCTATCGCATCAATTTGGTATCAGCTTCCAGGGGTACGACGTGTTGTTCATCATTCTCTTGTTTCAATTTCTCCCATTATCTAGATCCTAAGGAGTTTGTCATCCATACGAACCATGAAGCCTTAGCTTATCTCAAGCACCAATCCACCCTTAGCCGTCGACATGCTCGATGGGTAGAGTTCATGGAGACCTTTCCGTATGTGGTGCTTCATAAAAAAGGTAAAGAGAATGTGGTAGCCGACGCCCTTTCTCACAGGTATGTTCTCTTGTCTTCCCTTGATGCAAAAGTCTTTGGATTTTCTTTAATTAAGGAATTATATAAACATGATACTTTTTTTAAATTTATTTATGACATTTGCGCATCTCAAGGAGCCTTAGAGACCTATTTCCTTGACCAAGGGTACCTCTATAAGGGTGGGAAATTATGCATTCCATCGTCTTCTATTAGGGGTCTCCTAATTAAGGAAGCACATGAGAGTAGAGCACATTTTGGGATAGCCAAAACCATAGCTGCTCTTAAGGAACACTTTTATTGGCCACACATGACTAAACAAGTAACTAAATTTTGCAATGCTTGTGTCACTTACCATAAAGCCAAGTCTAGGTCAAGCCCCTCACTCTACACACCCTTACCCATACCACAGGCACCTTGGGAGGATATATCCATGGATTTTGTGATGGGGTTGCCAAGATCTAAGAAGGGGAGGGACTCTATTTTCATGGTAGTCAATCGATTCTTTAAGATGGCTCATTTTATACCATGTAAGTTCACCAACAATGCTTCTGATTGTGCTTCTTTATTCTTTGAGCATGTGGTTCGCTTACATGGTATTCCACGTACTATAGTTAGTGATAGAGACGTGAAATTTGTTATCCATTTTTGGAGAACATTATAGGGTAAGTTAGGTACCAGTCTTCTATTCTCTACTAGCTATCACCCTTAAACTGATGGCCAGACGAAAGTGACCAACCGAACATTAGGAACCTTACTTAGGACAATGCTTAGGGCTAACCCGCGCCGTTGGGAGGACTTACTTGCTTTTGTTGAGTTTTCTTATAACAGGTCTATCCATTCAGCTACGAAGATGTCCTCATTTGAAGTGGCATATGGCCGCAACCCTTTGTCACCTTTGGACTTAATGTCGTATCCTTTGAAAGATGGAGACCATGTCCGTGGAGCTGCATCGGCCGAGATGATCCAGGAGTTGCATGCTAAGACTAAGGAGCAGCTGGAATGGAGAGCCAGGCAGCTGGAGCACAAGGCCAACAAGGGTCGATGCCGTATCACATTTGCTCCAGAGGACCTTGTCTGGTTGCACTTAAGGAAGGAGCGTTTCCCGTCTAGGGGATGTTCCAAACTAGCCCCGAGAGGAGATGGACCCTTCAAGGTCTTGGAAGTATATGGATCTAAGGCCTACAAGCTGGAGCTTCCTCATGACTATGGGGTGCACGCGACCTTCAACGTCACCGACTTGTCTCCTTACACTCCACCGGACCTTGACATTGACGAATCAGGGACGATTCAAGGCCAAGAAGGGGAGAGTGATGCAGTTCCACCATTGACATTGACAGAGGCTGAAGAGGAAGACATGTTGAGCGTTCGCTCAAACGGACCTATCACGAGGGCTCATGCCAAAGCTATTGCTCAAGCCACTTTGAGCATTATCGCCAAGGCCTTTGCAAGGAATGGAAAGTCCTCAATTTCCATACCCACCTTCAAGATTTTATCATTGTCTACTTAGCGTGAAGAGACTTTGTAAAACTTAAACTTTTATCTTTCGGTTTATATTGCTATTTGTTTTTATTTTTTATTTGTTTGTATTTATTTACCTTGTTTTCCTTTATTAGAAATCTAGGTTTAGGGTTCCCATATATATATGGGATATTGGTTTTGTTTTAGGGCACGTTGAATTTTAAAACAAGGGATTTGAGAGAGCTTTGGACTCCTCCCTTGTCTTCGACGCCACCTCCCTACATTTCTCATTTGTCCCGATCTTAATACTAAACAATATCACTCCTTTTAATCTTCATTCTTGTTTGAAATTTATGTCCATCTTCATTAATTGCTTTTGTCCCATTTTCCATTTCAAAATGTTGTTCTTTAAATTGCCGAATTGAGAAAGTGGGGATCGGGCTTCATTTCCCTAATTTCAGTCCCCAATTGAATCGTTATGTGGTTGGTACCTCATTATCAAATTAGTGGAATTTGATCACCTCCCTACCGACATCATCTTTGGGACTTCTTCTTCTGAATTATGAAAGTGGGATTGTCCCCACTTTCCACCTACAAATTAAGTGGAATTGTGTCCACTTCTTCTACGGCACAATCATCATTTCCCGAATTGTGAATTAGTGGGGCTGTCCCCATTTTCATTGTTAACTTAGTGGAACCGTGGACATTACGTCTACCGACGTCACCTTAGTCTTCTTTTGTCCTCATTTGTATTTGTTACTCATAACAAAATTGAGTATTGAGCTGCCTCCTTTCTAAGGTTGAGAACGTGACCTCCTTCTCCACTTATCAAGGATGCCTTAGGTGTCAACAAGGAAAGATTCGACACACGTCCTATCTAGATCTGATTCAAGCAAGCCTTCCAAGGGGCTATCGCACCAGTTATTTTCTCACACTTACAAAATATACCCCTTTCACGGGGTTGTTTTCTAATATTTATAAATATACCCCTCCTATGAGGTTATTTTCTCATATTAAGAAATATACCCCTTTTACAGAATTATTTTGTCATACTTAGAAATATACCTCGCTTACGGGTTTGTTTTCTTATATTCATAAAGATACCCCCTTTACTGGGTGCCTTTCTTAAATTCATAAATATATCCCTCGTACGGGTTTGTTTTCTCATACTCATAAATATACTCTTTTCATATGGTTATTTTCTCATACTCACAAATATACCCCTCTTATGGGATTATTTTCTAATATTTACAAATATATCCCTTATATGGGGTTGCGCTCCACTACTATGGGGTTGTTTTCTCATATTCATAAAGATACCCTTTTTACGGGTTTATTTTCACATATTCACAAATATACCCTGCATAAGGGTTTGTTTTCTCATATTTACAAATATACCCCACTTACGGGTTTTTTTAATATTTACAAATATACCCCTTTTACATGGTTATTTTCTCATATTAAAAGATATACCCCTTTCTGAAGGGTTATTTTCTCAAACTCATAAATATACCCCTGTTACGGGATTATATTCTAATATTTAGAAATATACCCCATTTACGGGGTTGTTTCTTATATTAATACATTGACCTTTTTTACTGGGTTGCTTTCTCATACTCAAAAATATACCCCTCATACGTCTTTGTTTTCTCATATTAATAAATATACTCTTTTTACAAGGTTATTTTCTCATTCTTACAAATATGTCCTTCTTACGGGGTTGTTTTCTAATATTTACAAATATACCCTTCTTACGAGGTTGCATTGTCATATTCACAAATACACCCTTCCTACGCGGTTGTTTTCTCATATTCATAAAGATACTCTTTTTAGTAGTTGTTTGTCTCACTCTCACCCATATACCCGTCTTACGGGCTTGTTTCTCATACTTATAAATATACTTTTTTTACGAGGTTGTTTTCTCATACTCATAAATATACTCCTCTTACGGTCGTTATTTTCTAATATTTATAAATATACCCTATTTACGGGGTTGCTTTCTCATAATCACAAATATGTCCCTCATAGGGGGTTGTTTACTCATATTCATAAAGATGCCAATTTTACTAGGTTGCTTTCTTAAACTCATAAATATACCCCACGTTACGGGTTTGTTTTCTCATACTCATAAATATACTCGTTTCATGTGGTTGTTTTCTCATACTCACAAATATATCTCACTTACGAGATTGTTTTCTAATATTTATAAATTTACCCCTCTTACGGGGTTGCGTTCTCATACTTACAAATGTATCCCTCCTACGGGATTGTTTTCTCATATTCATAAAGATACCCTTTTAACGGGTTTATTTTCTAATACTCACAAATCTACCCCTCATACGGGTTTGTTTTCTTATATTCATAAATATCCTCTTTTTACGGGGTTGTTCTCTCATACTCACAAATATACCCCCTTATTGGGTTGTTTTCTAATATTTACAAATATAGTACTCTTATAGGATTGTTTTCTCATCCTCATAAATATACCTTTTTATGAGGTTGTTTTCTCATACTCACAAATATACCCCTCTTATGGGTTTTTTTCGTAATACTTACAAATATACCTCGTAACAGGGTTGCTTTTTCATACTCATAAATATATACATCACAAGGGGTTGTTTTCTCATATTTATAAAGATTACCCTTTCCAGGTTTATTGTCTCATATTCACAAATACACCCCTCTTGATGCTGTTGTCTGATACTCACATATATACCCCTCTTACGGGGTTATCTTATAGTATTTACAAATATACCCCTCTTACGAAGTTGTTTTCTCATATTAATAAATATAGTCATTTTACGAGGTTATTTTCTCATACTGACATATATATCCCTATTACAGGGTTATTTCCTCATATTCATAAATACACCCTTTTTACTGGGTTGTTTTCTCATGCTCACAAATATACCCATCTTATGACATTATTTTCTCATATTCATATATTTACCCCTTTAACTAGGTTCGTTTCTCATGCTCACAAATATAACCCTCGTTCGGGTATGTTTTCTCATATTCATAAAAATATACTCTTTTTACAAGATTGCTTTCACAAACTCATAAATATACCATTTATAAGGTTTCTTTTCTTATATTCCCAAATATACCACTATTGCGGCATTATTTTCTAATATTCACAAATATACCCCTCTTACGAGGTTGTTTTCTCATATTAAGAAATATACTCCTTTTTACGTTGTTATTTTCTCATACTCACAAACGTACCCCTCTTACGGGGTTATTAAGTAATATTTACAAATATACTCCTTTTATGAGGTTCTTTTTCCATTAAAAGATATACCCCTTTTACAAGGTTATTTTATTAAACTTACAAATATACCCCTGTTATGGGATTGTTTTCTAATATTTATAAATATACCCCTCTTACAAGGTTGTTTTCTCATATTAAAAAATATATGCCTTTTTAAGGGGTTATTTTCTTAAACTCACAAATATACCCTAGTTACGGGATTGTGTTCTAATATTTAAAAATATAACCCTCTTATAGGGTTGTTTTCTCATATTCATACATATTCCTTTTTTACTGGGTTGCTTTCTCATACTCACAAATATACCTCTCATACGTGTTTGTTTTCTCATATTCATAAATATACTCTTTTTACAGGGTTATTTACTCATGCTCACAAATATACCCCTCTTACGGGGTTATTTTCTAATATTTACAAATATACCCCTCTTACGGGGTTGCTTTGTCATATTCACAAATACACCCCTCCTACGCGGTTGTTTTCTCATATTCCGAAAGACACCCTTTTACGGGTTTTTTGTCTCACTATCACAAATATAACCCTCTTATGGAGTTGTTTTCTCATACTCATAAATACACTTTTTTTACGAGGTTGTTTTCTCATACTCATATACGGCGTTATTTTTTAATATTTACAAATATACCCCCCTTTCGAGGTTGCTTTCTTATACTCACAAATATGTCCCTCATAAGGGGTTATATTCTCATATTGATGTGCATAGTTTTACACATGTTTGGGTGCATATTATTGAGCATTTTCTTAGCATATATTATGTTTTTATTCTAAGATCACCCATATTTTGTGTCTTTTTGTATTCGAGGAGATTTTATAGGTCCATCATCAGTGTTCGAGCAATTTTAGGCAAAAACAGATGTAATTAGAAGCGTTTCATGTTGGGTTGACTTTTAGAAAGTCAACATGGATCCTGTTTGAGCCCGTGTAGAAATTCCCAGGCCGTGTAGCTTAAGCACTTTGAAGCAACACGTTTCCCGAGGAAAACACGCCCCTAGAGCATGGCCCGTGTTGGCTAACACGGGCTAGAACATGCCCTTGCTACATTCAAGAGCACAGGTGTGAACACGCCCGTGTTAAAGCGCAGTATAAAATGGAATAAGCCAGTAAAGAGAAGGGGTTCTGAAATTTTGACTCTTCATCTTTCTTTGTAATTTCTCTAGACGCATTTTAGACATCCTGAGGCGGCTTCCAAGAGACTGATTCCACCTTTTAACATCGAATTCGTGACTCTTGGGATTCAATTGAAGATTGAAGAGGAGTTTTGGAGCGATTCAAGAGGCATTTTGGAGATAATTTGCAGTGTATATCAAGGCTTTGAGTTGTTCATCCAATTCTAGGAAAATGGTGTATATGTTCCGATTTCTTTATTCTTTCATTATAATTGAACTTTTATTTATTTTAGACATGAATAAGTGTAGCTAGATTGATTGAACCCAGTGGGGTTCCGTACTATGTTGGCTTTTGCACTGAATTGTTAAGATTGTTTGAGTTTCTTTTCTTGTATTCTTTTTGTAATTAATAAGAAAAATCTAGTTCTCTTTACATTGAATGTGTTGATTGCTGTTCATAGAATTCTTTTAGTAATTGAGAAATTCTATTTAAATTTGAAAATTTAATTTCAAGAACAAGTTAATTTTCACTTAGAGATAAGGTCAATTAATTTGCCGGATTAAGAATTAACAAAGCTTAATAGAGCTGGATTAAAGCTTAAGGCTAACTTAATAATCGATCGTTAGGAAGAGATTCCAACTTTTGGTTCTTAGGTTTAGGAATTTGATTTTCTCGAGAAGGAAACCAAATTCAGTTTAGAATCCATCCACGGGTTGCATAATCAGACTTAACAATCTGTTATCTTTTGTTTGGTTGCCAACTAGTCTAGATCCTCTTTCGGTTTGCTTTCTTGTCTTGATTGTTCTCTTTTCTCATTCACTCTCGCATTACATTTAGAATTCAATTTTTAGTCATTTGTAAATTTAGAACCCTTCGTTGTTAATTTTAGGCTAGATAACAAGGGACAAGTAGTAACTCTAAGATTTTACTTTCCCGAAGGATATGATCTTTTTAATACTTGCCATTGTGTTAGGCTGCATTGATAGGTTCATTGCCTTAGTTGTATAAGCATCGCACCGCATATTCATAAAGATACCCTTTTACTGGGTTGTTCTCTCAAACTTATAAATATACCCCTCATGTGGGTTTGTTTTCTCATACTCATAAATATACTCTTTTCACGTGGTTGTTTTCTCATACTCACAAATATACCCCTTTTACGGGATTGATTTCTAATATTTACAAATATACCTCTGTTATGGGGTTGCGCTATCATACTTACAAATATACCCCTCATACGGGTTTGTTTTCTCATATTCATAAATATCCTCTTTGTACGTGGTTGTTCTCTCATAATCACGAATATACCCCCCTTATGGGTTGTTTTCAAATATTTTACAAATATACTACTCTTATAGAATTTTTTTCTCATACTCATAAATATACCTTTTTACGAGGTTGTTTTCTTATTCTCACAAATATATCCCTAAAAGGGGTATTTTTGCTAATATACAAAAACAACCTCGTGAGAGGGGTATATTTATAATTATTAGGAAGCAACATCATAACAGCAGTATATTGTAAGTATGAGAAAATAACCCCGTAAAAGGGGTATATTTGTGAATATAAGAAAACAATCCCGTAAGTCGGGTACATTTATGAGTATGAGAAAACAACATTGTAAACGGGGTATATATATATGAGATAGCAACCCCGTAAGAGGGGTATATTTGTGAATATAAGAAAACATCCCCGAAAATGGGGTATATCTCTTAATATGAGAAAACAACCTCATGAGAGGGATATAATTATAAATATTAGAAAACAACCCTGGGAGAGGGGTTTATTTGTCAATGAGAAAACAACCCCGTAAATGGGATATATTTATGAATATGGAAAAACAACCTCGTAAGAGGGGTGTTTTTTTTGAGTATGAGATAATAACCCCGTAAAAGGGATATATTTATTAACATGAGAAAATAACTCCATAAGAGGGATATATTATTTGTAAATATTAGAAAATAACCCCATAAGAGGGGTATATTCGTGAGTATG
Source organism: Ricinus communis (assembly GCF_019578655.1). Lineage (NCBI taxonomy): Eukaryota > Viridiplantae > Streptophyta > Magnoliopsida > Malpighiales > Euphorbiaceae > Ricinus > Ricinus communis. The sequence continues at coordinate 5,929,781 of NC_063259.1, forward strand.
AGAAAACAACACAGTAGTAAGAGTACATTCTTGAGTATGAGAAAACAACACTGTAAAAGAGGTATATTTATGAGTATGAGAAACAACCTTGTAAAAAAGGTATATTTGTAAATATTAGTAAAAAAACCCATATGAGGAGTATATTTGTGAGTTAAATATAAATGATACCAATATATGTAATATTTATATATACTAAAAATATATAATTTATATATAATATTTACATATTTATATATATAATATTTAGATATAATAATAATATTATTAAATGTTAAATTATATTAGTAATGAATAGTATAATAAATTAATAAATTATATAAATTAATATAAATAATTATAACTAATTAATATTAATATAATATATATTATGATATTATTAATAATTAATAATAAATTCATAAATAGTATAAATTAGTTTTTATAACTATAAATACTTAATATTAATATAATAGATATTATTATATTATGAATAATATATTATTATATTGTTCATAATTAATAATAAATTAACCTTAAATTAATATTAAATTTAATATTAAAATTAAATAAATTAATAACATTAATAATATAATAATTATATTTATTATAATAATGTTATAATAAGACGAGAGAACAACGCCGTAAAAGGAGTATATTTATGAATATGAGAAAACAACCCTGAAGGAAAGGTATATTTGTGAGTGTTACATAGCAATCCTATAAAAGTAGTATATTTATGAATATAAGAAAACAACCCTATAAGCGTGGTATATTTTTGAGTTTGAGAAAATAATCCCGTATAAAAGGTATATTTGTTAATATGAGAAAACAATCCCATAAGTGGGTATATATGTGAATAATAGAAAATAATCTCATAACAAGGGTATATTTGTGAGTATGAGAAAAAAGCCTTGTAGATGGGGTATATTTATGAGTATGAGAAAACAACCCCATGAGAGGGATTCATTTGTGAGTATGAGAAACAACCCCGTAAAAGATCTATATTTTTTAATATGAGAAAACAACCTTGTAAGATGGGTATATTTGTAAATATTAGAAAACAATGTTGTATTAGGGGTATATTTGTCAATATAAGAAAACAACCTTGTAAAAAGGGTATCTTTATGAATATGAGAAAACAACCTCGCACGAGAGATATATTTGTCTGCATGATAAAGCAACCCCGTAAAAGTGGTATATTTATGAATATGAAAAACTACCCCATAAAAGTGGTATATTTATGAGTATGAGAAAATAACCCCATAAAAGGGGTATATTTTTTAATATGAAAAACAACATAACACGAGTATATTTTTAAGTATTATAAAAAACCCCGTAAGAGGGGTGTATTTGTGAGTATGAGAAAACCATCCCGCAAAAAGGGTGTACTTTTGAATATGAGAAAACAACCCCGTACGAGAGGTATTATTGTGACTATGAGAAAGCAACTTTGTAAAACGGGTATATTTATGAATATAAAAAGACAACCTGTTAAGAGGGCTATATTTTTTAGTATGAGAAAACAACCCCGTAAAAGGGCTATATTTCTTAATATGAGAAAATAACCCCGTAAGAGAGGTATTTTTGTAAATAATAGAAAACAACCCTGCAAGAGGGGTATATTTGTGAGTATGAGAAAACAACCCCGTAAAAGGAGTATATCTTTTAATATGAGAAACCAACCTCGTAAAAGGGGTATATTTATAAATATGACAGAACAACCCCGTAACATGGGTATATTTGTGAGTATGAGAATACAACCTCATAGAAGGGGTATATTTATGAATATGAGAAAATGACTCTATAAGATGGGTATATTTATGAGTTTGTGATAACAACCCCATAAAATGGGTATCTTTGTTAATATGCAAAAAAGAATCCGTAAGAGGGGTATATTTATAGATATGAGAAAACACAACCAAGTAAAAGGGTATATTTTTTAATATCAGAAACAACACCAAAAGAGAGGTATATTTGTAAATATAAGAAAATAAAGAGAGTTATAGTTGTGAATATGAGAGCACAACCCTGTAAAATAGGACATCTTTATGAATATGAGAAAACAATCCCATACGAGGGGTATATTTGTCAATATGAGAACCCATAAAAGATGTATATTTATGAGTTTGATAAAATAACCCCTAAGAGTGGTATATTTTTTGAGTATGAGAAAATAACCCCGTAAAAGGGATAAATTTTTAAATATTAAAAAACAACCTCGTAAGGGGGGTATATTTGTTAGCATGAGAAAATAATCTCGTAAAAGAGTATTTTTTAATATGAGAAAACAACCCGGTAAGAGGGATATATTTGTAAATATGAGAAAATAACCCCATAATAGGGGTATATTTGTGTGTATAAGAAAACAACTCCTTAAAAGGGGTATATTTTTTAATATGTGAAACAATTCCATAAAAAAGTATATTTATAAATATTAGTGAAAAATCTCGTAAAGGATTATATTTATGAGTTAAATATATATGATAATAATATATGTAATATTTAAATATTCTAAATATAAAATCTATATATTTATATATAAACTCGTAAAAGGGGTATAGTTTTTAATATGAGAAACAACCCCATAAGCAGGGTATATTTATGAGTATAAGAAAACAACCTTGTAAAAAAAATAGATTTATGCATATGAGAAAACAACCCTCTACGAGGGGTATATTTGTGAGTATGAGAAAGTAACCCCATAAAGAGTGTATATTTATGAAGGTGAGAAAACAACTTCGGAGACGGAACATATTTATGAGTATGAGAAAACAACCCCGTAAAAGGGATATATTTATGAGTGTGAGAGAACAATCCCGTAAGAGGGGTATATTTGTAAATATTAGAAAACGACATCGTAAGATGGGTATATTTGTGAGTATGAGAAAACAACTTTATTACCCTGTAATTATTGAATTTTAATTTTAATATTATTTCAGTGTAATTTAGTAAATAATTATTTTCCAGTACTATGTTGAGCATTTAATAATTATTTTAGTAACTTATTAATACAAGTGCCATTTAATGCTATACTTTTAAATTATTATAATATATTGATTTTGGTGAATTTTAAATGTAGCTTTTTAATTATAAATAACTAAGTCAGAATTTTATTAAGTTAACTTTAACATGTACATTTATTTTTAAAATAGAAATGGACCTAAATTATATTATTTATGGTGTATTATGGTAATTATAATTTTAACATGCTTAAGACTAAAGTTGGTTTACTTTAACTAAGGATTATGTATAAATGTGTTTATGTGTATATATATATAAAATCCTTAAGTGAACAAAACATTAAGGATGAGGATATTTTATGGCTGGACTTAATTAGACGGAACAAAAATGCAATTTTTATTAAAAGAATTAAAAAAAAATCACCTCCCTATACATGGAGGGGTATATTTGTGAGTATGAGAAAATAACTTCGAAAAATGGTATATTTAAGAATATGGAAAAACAACCTTGTACAAGGAGTATAATTGTAAGTATGAAAATCTAAATCAAAGCTACCAGCTCTGATCTTCCCTGGTTTTACTTTCTTACCAAACGCCCTAGTTATTTGCTTCTAGTACAACTGCACGAGATAAAGGGCTTTCATTGTCTTTGATCAATCAAATGCAATTGTGGTATCTCTACTCAACCCACTAGTATTCTAGTATCCCAGCCTCTAATACAACTATCAAAGATTTCAACTCCAACTCAACTAGCAACATTGCTTCAGTTCTGTAAACCAAAGAGTATAGAGTCTATCCTATAGACATTCGCTCAGTGGTTCGATATTTACAAAGTGTAAAAGGTAATTGATATGACCAATCTTTGTGATTCCACACCATCTTCGAGAGTTTCTTGTTTAAGTTCTTGTTGGCTGCTTCCACTGCTCCATTTGTCTGAGGTATGTACAGAGAAGACTTGTGATGCTAAATCTTGTACTATGCCAATAGGTCTGCTATTTCACCCATGAATTGCACACCGTTGTCTGTCACAACATGATATGGGACCCTATACCTGCATATCAAGTTGCTCTTTATAAACCTAGCCATTTGTCTTACCCCCACAATAGTGAATGACTTAGCCTCAATCCACTTGGAAAAGTAATCAATTGCCACGACTATGTACCTGTGACCATTTGGAGGAGGCTTTATCTCTCTAATAATGTCGATTCCCTAAGTTGCGAAAGGCCATGGGGATGTCAAATTATGAAGCTCGGTCGGAGGTATGTGACTCAAGTCATTGTAGAGTTGACACTCATGACATTTTTCTTTATTATACCTATACACTCCTTCTTCATTGTTAACCAATAATAACCTTGATGCATAACCTTTCTAGTTAGCACTATGCCATTTATATGAAGCTCGAATAACCATTTATGCATCTTCATAGGCTAATTACATAGCTACAATCTAAGGCAGTGAACCTATCGATGCAGACTAGCACTAATGGCAAGTATTAAGTATTCTCGGGAAAGGGTGATCCTGTCTATGAAGTCGAGTCCTTGAAAGACTTCTCTCCCCTCCCCCCATGACACTCTCAAACCAATCGTGCTAGAACTACTACATCGTCTTATGATATCTAACCCTAACAAAATCGATGAAGTTGCTATTCTATGATTAAATGCAAGCAAGTGATTAACTAAGCGTCAAACTGTCTGAAAGGATTTCGTGAAACAATCAAAGGAAAAAGCAAACCCAAGGGGACCTAAGCTAGTTGGATTTTAGTGAAGGTAGAGATTATATTGATTACCAATTGCAATTACCTGTGGACAAATTCTTAACTGAATTCGGTTTCTCTCTCTCGATAATTGAATTCTTAAACCTAAGAACATAAAGTTGGAATCTCTTCCTAACGATCGATTATTAAGTTATCGTTAAGCTTTAATTCGCCTCTATTAAGCTTTGTTAATTCTTAATCCGGCTAGCTAATCATCCTTATCTTTAAGTGATCATTAACCAGTTCTTGCTATTCAAATTTCCAATTGCTAAATGAACTTCTCAATTACATAAAGCAATCTAAACACCAAAACTCACAACATCTCATTAATAATGTGATTTCTTATTAAAAATGAAATCAAGAAGAAACAAGCATTGATGATCAAAGTCTCATAAACATTAAAAGCAATCCAACAACATAGGAACCCCAATGGGTTCAACAATTCTAACAACTCATGCTAATAAGCAACACAAAGTAAAGAACAAATACAGAAAAGCAATTTGAAAGCATGTACATTCTTCTTCTTCAAGTCGGATGAAAAGCCCTAAATTCCCAAATTTGAATGATGAACCCTAAATTGCTTCTTGAATGCCTCCAAATCCACTCTTGATCTTCAATTTAATGTTTAAATTACTTCCATTTTTGTGCATAGTTATCTTGTTTTATGCCAAAATCACCTGTGTTTTGGTTCCTTTCATGTTTGAGGTGATTATCGATGGACATTATTAGTAGTTGAGGGAAATACGTGCAAATACAGACCAGAATCCATCAAGATTAAGTAAGGGCTACCATTTCAAGGTTGAGCACGGCCTGGACTCTGGCCATGCTGAACCATCAACACTTGACCCTTAACAGTGCCATTTTGGCACGGTTTTCGAGGCCCCCACGGCTTCCATCACGGCCCGTGGTGGCTCAACACCGGCGAGGGCATGGCCAAGCATAAGCCCTAAATTGTGAGATTCGGAGGTCTAGCATGGCCTAGACTCCTCCCGTGCTGTGCTTAACCACGGCCGTGCTGAGACATTTATATAGGCAAATGCGAATTATTGAGCTAGGGTTCGATTTTTTGACTTGATTTCACACATACATGCATGAGCCATCCTTTTCCAAACTTCAATATTCGACTTTAGGAGACTATTTCGCCTATTGAAGGAAGGATTACATTGGTTTGCACACAACCGATAGGCTCTGTGCAATACCGATCGGCTCTGCACAGTCCAAACCGACCGTGCACGGGCCATAATAGGGTTTTGAGGGCCTTCTTACATAAAATACCAATGAATAGACATATGCATACCTATTTAGAGTTATTTCATGCGTAAATTATGTTTAATACCTATGCATTTGGCTTTTCAAGGTGATGTTGTATTAATCCGGTTTACCGAAAACTTTTACAGAGCTTGTGAGTGTTTTGACGAGCTCTCTAACTCTATCTAGGATAGGATTGGCGATACACGCTTCCATCAATTTTTAGCTACACTTTCATCAATCATCGGGAGGACAGACTATAACCCTGTCTATGCCTTGCTTGATAGGTGGATGGATACTACCCATACCTTCCACACTCCGATCGATGACCTGACACTCTCCCCTCTCTCATTTGCTACTATAAAGGGTATTGACTTCTCCGACACGCCTGTGCCATTTGATGATGTGATCTATAATCAGTGCTCTGTTGTCCGGGAGAGCATCGAAACAAAGTAAAAAATTTTCAAAATCTTACAAAGAAATTGCACAAAGAATAACTAAATAACTGAGATGGAATAAATGAAATGCAATATATACACTAGAAAAGGATTCAAATTATATATACAAGAAAACAAGTGTATATAACTATCACTCACCCCACATTTGAAGGACACACTGTCCCCAGTGCACAAACAAAAAATAATATAAGAAATGAAAAAGGAAGAAAAAAAACTAATACTGCCCTGACTATGGCTCTAGAGAGAAAAGAGGTGCATCATCAAGGATATCAGGGCGTTGGCTGGTCTATGGTGGAGGAGTAGCTGCTCGCTGAGGGTCGAAAGTAGTGTCACCTGCAGGGGCTGGTGGGTCAGTAAGAACAGCGTCGGTAGGAGGTTCGTCAGGCTGCTCTGGAGGATGCTCAGTCGGAAAAGAAGAGTCAGCTGGATCATCCGCTAGAGGGATGTCAAAATGGCTATGCACTGGAACCTGGCTCCGTGGACTGGCAGGGACATAATCTGTAGCAAAAATATCATAAAAAATATCAGGGGCCATAGAGGCCTCTAACCTGCCTCCCTTCTCAATCAGGGCCTGAAGCATAGCCCTCTGCCTCTCAAACTGAGCCACATCTGGCTTCGAAACTCAGCTTGACGCTGTAAAAGGTCCTGCTGAAAAGGCTCTTGTCGAATGAAGTCCTACTGCTGCTCCTCTGCCAACCTCTGCACTCTAAGCCGTAGCTCTATAAACTCAATTGGGGAGACTACTAAAACAGTTAAAGAAGTAGACGGTCTAGAGGAAGACTCTAGAATATCAGAAGAAGGGGGTTGAATATCTTATGTACCAAGGGCTCGTGGGCAGGTCGCTCCTCTCTGCGTGCTTCCAAGAGAGCATTCCTCAGTCTATACTCTGGTCCTAGCGGACCCTACCTACGAGTCACCATCCCTATACTAAACAAATGGGGAAGTCCCAAAGTCTCCATCACCCCCAGCTCTGTCACATGTGGTATTGCCTCCTCCAAAACCCCTAAGCTCCTAACCAGCCGAGTAATGTAAGTCCCAAAATAGAAAAAGACCTTCTTTGAGTTATTGCAGAAGGCACTGATTTGTCTGGCCAACAAGTATCCCATGCCGACTGACTGGTGCTGGCGCATGCTGTAGAGTATAAACAGGTCTGGTTGGGTCACTACACCACAGCTGTCTCCCTTGCCGGTGATGGTCCTAGTCAACAATGCATGCAAGTATTGCAGTTCGTCAGGCAAGTTAGACGCCTTGGATTGGCTGGCACTATACCCCTCAGCTTCATTAGAAACCTCAGCCCACATCTGCAGATATGACCCACCAGGCGTGTGTATGCAGCGACTATATACCTCCCCAGCTACATCCTCGTCAATCCACAAACCCAAGTGTACCCTAAACTACTGTACACTCATCGTGAAAGTCTGCTCTGCTAGTCTGAAAATAATCGCATCCGGTTGCTGAAAGTCCCACAACTGGCTCTGCAGAAAGAAAGTGCTAGCAAACTCCACCGTCAACTCCCTATATGTCGGCTCGACTAGGTCAAAGAAACGAACAGGCCTCAGGTATCGTGGATGGCCGCAAGTCCAACTATCTCTAGTGTCAGCTACCTATACTACTCCCCTTTCCCAAATCTTTGTGCCTCATCGACTGGTATCTCTGCTCGAAGTTGGGCTGCCCTTGGAAAAGTAGGAATCTATGGCGCTGCGGTGGTCTAACTTGACCTGAACTAGTCGGTGCAGCGCCTGAGGGTCGAGAGGAAGAGGAACCATCGGTCTACCTCCTCTTCTAAACTCCTGATCCTCGAATAGTAGACATGGTACTTGAAAAATGCAATATCCAAAGCGTTTAAGATGAGTATAAAAGACGAGAGCAAGTTTGAGAGAATTTGCCAAAATTTTTTCCCTTTTAAAATGAATTCGTATATATAGGCAATGACTGGAAAATGCCCGTGTTTATCAACATGGGGCCGTGTTCATGAACACGGTCTGGATATCGGGCCGTGTAAAATGTACTTAAACATGCTAACATACCAATTTTGATGAAAATGGCCGTGTTGAGGCAACACTACGGTGTGGCGTAAATGCCCGTGTTACCTTTTGTGCATGTGTCCATCTTTAATTTAATTTCTGCAAGTTGAACACGGTCTATGTTGATACAACACGCCCCCATGTTGCCAAAACGGTCTGGAATAACGGGCCGTGTTACCTTCTATGAACGTGTCCCCTTAAAATTTATTTTTCTGCAAATAGAACACGGTCCGTGCTGATTAACACGATCAGCATGCCTTGCCGTGTCACCAACACGGCCTTGGACACGCCCGTGTTGAGCTTTAAAAATTGCAAAAACTTTAGATTTTTCAGCACTTTCTCAATCTTTCTCACCTGCACAACCAATAAGTCCTTAACTCATACACTCAACATATATAAAACTTAACAAAAACAAACTGTAAAACCTAATCAAACTAAGTTCGCATATAATTCAAACAAAAATCAATACCAAAAATGGAAAAAAACTAAAGAATTAAAACGAAATTAAAAGAAACAAGCTTCTTTAAAGTCATAAGCTGGACTTCAATCCTTTTTGAATCAGAAATGGAGCTCCAAATTCACACGCTCCTCCACATCCAGTGACCCTCTAAGATAATGCTTCAACCTCTGCCCATTAACCTTGAAATTTTCCTTTTCCGAATGATGCAATTCAACCGCACAATAAGGGAAGACTTGCGTCACTGTAAATGGCCTTGACCAATGACTCTTCAGCTTCCCTGGAAATAAACGGAGATGAGAGTTAAATAATAACACACTATCTTCTACGTTAAACTCCCTCAAACCTTTCAATCGCTTGTCATGCCACTATTTGGTCTTCGCCTTGTAGATTGTTGAATTTTCATAGGCATGTTGACACCATTCCTCTAGTTCATTTAGTTGCCACTGCCTCTGTCTACCTGCGCTATCTAAATCAAAGTTAACGCTTTATGTTCTAGCTCTACAGGTAAATGGCAACCTTTCCCATACACAAGCCTAAAGGGAGTGAACCCTGTAGAAGTCCTATAGGCAGTTCTAAATGCCCATAAAGCATCATCTAGCTTTGTAGCCCAATCTTTCCTACTGGCTCCTACAGTCTTCTCTAAAATGCGCTTAAAACCCCTATTAGTAACCTCTACTTGCCCACTCGTTTGTGGGTGATAAGCCATGTAGAATCATTGAGATACTCCATATCTTTTAAGCACTTTCTCAAGTTGAGAATTACAGAAATGGGTTCCCCTATCACTAATTAATGCTCGAGGTGTTCTAAACCTAGAGAATAGTCTCTTAAGGAACCTCACAACTACCCTAGCATCTTAGAAGGCAAGGCTTGTGCCTCAGGCCATTTAGAAAAATATTCAACAACCACCAATAAATACTTGCATCCATACGAAGAAGGAAAAGGACCCATAAAATCAATGCCCCAAACATCAAAAATTTCCAACACTTGTATACTATGTCAGGGCATTTCATCCTCGGAAGAAATGTTACCTGACCACGCTACACGCGATTCCCGCCTTCACGCTATCATTGAGCCGGCTGGCAACAAGACGCCGCCTCCGCTCGAGTTGCCACCGACGCCTCAGTCCTCTCTCTCTCTCCGCCGCACTCTCTCTCTCTCTCTCTCTACTTTCTCTCTCCCCGATTCCATTTCTTTCAATATCGACATTAGGCCCCCGAACTTTTTCTTATTACAACTTGGTCCCTCAACTTTCTTAATTACTTACAATTTCATCCCGCAGAATTCCAATTTGACCCCCAAACTTCTTTTTAGCCTTTCAATTAAGCCCTTAACTATTTAATTTGGGCCAAAACAGAATTATTGAAAATACACAATTACAAAAATACCCACCGAAGCATATTTATTTACAAAAATACCAAGCTCACAAATTTCCATTAAAACCCCATAAAAATAACATTATACTTTCAATCCTTATTCCAAAATAAATTTCCAATTTAGTCCTAACACACAATTAAATTAAATAATCAAATTCCAACTTAAAATTTAATACTACTAATCAATTATAATACCAATTTTCCCAAAATTCTTTTATTAAAACATCCTTTATAATTTCTTCCAAAATTTTCCAATATATAATTTTACTTATATAAATATGCATTTGGAAAAAAAAAATTTGAATAACCAAAATATAATCATTTCTCAAATAATTTACTTGAATAATTTCTTAAAATTTCAAACTAATTGGGTATAGAAAATAACTCATTTATTTGATTAATATTAAATTTTTCATTAAATCATTTCAAATTAAACCCAATAATAATGAAGCTAAAATTAACTTAAATAAAAACTCATTATTAAATATATAAAAATTCCGGGTGTTACATTGTTCCCCCCTAAAAAAAAATTCGACCTCGAATTTTAAAAGAAAAGGGGCTACACTCTAAGACTGAAACTAATTAGGAACCTCTCATCTCCATTCGGCTTCTAGAGAACATTCCTCGGCAGAAATAAACTAAACCACAAGACTCATCGACAAAACCCTTAAATAAAACTGGCGAACCTGAAAATCTGCGATCCTCACTTACTACTCCTCGGAAACCAAATCTTTACTTGCTTCCGCACACTGAGGATCCAACACGAGCAAAGATCGAAAATATACTTCCTCAACTCAGACTTACAAACAACTGGATTTGACCTCAGAGAACATTACTAATACTTGGCGGCAAGTCCAACTTACATGCCACCTCACCAACCTGCTGACAAAACCAAGGGTCTCCACACAAGAAGGGCCAATTCTGATCCTGCCAAAAATCCACTCACCAAGTTTCCTTCCTAATGACGTGCCCCTTGCACGTACAGAAAAATCCTTAACATCTACATCACATCATCCTCGACATAACATCCATCTGATCGCATCAACCGATATAAACCATGCCATCCTGACACAAGATTCCTCTTTGACTAAAATCCAAAAGCGTCCTTTATTATCTAACATGGGGCCTACAGCTCCACATACTCACTCTCTCAACAACTCAACTCGTCATCTAGAGAATTCTCAAGCTAACACTATTTACTTTGAAAAATTTACTTATTTATTTACTTTATAATCATCACTAATAAAAGCTTTATTATCTTGGAAAAATACTTTTATAAAATCGTAAAACCTTTAGCCATTTCTTTATATAAAATTTTACAATATCGCGCGCCAGGGTGATGATGCCCCTATCACCAAGGGTTGCAATGGACAATGTATGATGCATGTCCTAAAATGAATTTATGCATGCCTAACAGTGAAATGCCATAATGCATTCTTACAGGACTGGGCGCAACATTGTATTTTAAAACACTTGTTCTACTTAGAAAAATAGATAATGTTCGCTTAAGTTTTTCTGGATTCTGAGCGTCCGAAAATACTCCTGCCACCTTTCTTAAGCTTCTTACAATCACCAACTCAACCATAATAGCTGACATCCGCTCGACTTCCCAGGCACTACCTTCGGCGCTACTCAATAAGGCGATGCTTGATGCGATGACGAGGCAGCTCATGACATGACTGCAACCACGCTCTACACTAAAACTGACTGCGGTGCCCACCATCGAAACAACAATCAAAGCTTCTAAAGGCGGACTGCACTAATCACTTGAAGAAACAGCACGAGTCTATCACGCTTCGGATCCTCCCATCGCTACAAGCTCATTCTCAGCAGAGCACCAAAGACAAGCTTACAAGAAAAGAAAGACTGACTCTTTAACAGTGAAGGCTGAGACACTGGAGTCAATGAAAACAACAAGACAGACATGAACCTAACTCCGCAGTACCAAGAAAAATCTTAACTTAGGTCGAAGGAAATCTAAACCTAAGCTCTGATACCAACTTTGTCACGACCCCACCCGTGGGCCCGTGGACCAAGACTAGGGAATGGGTAGGCTTAAGGCCACCGAAACCCGTAGTAAGCCTGACACTCACTGATTTAAACAAATCTCATCTCAAATTAATATTATTAAAACCACAAATTATCTTAATAGTTACACTTTACAAAATTACTTCGATCTACCAGAAAAACTAGGCGAGACCCGAAGCTCAGAAAATTTACAACTGATACATCTACTAATTACTACTGTGGAGAATCTAAGATTTACCAATTTACATACCAAATCAAATACATCACCCGATGATGAAGGAGTCGGGTTACTGAATAAGAGTCGCAGGAGAACTAACAGTCACGAATCTGAAAAACAGTAAAAATGAGACTGTCAGTCTCGAGAGTGAGTTAAAATCATATATCTATAACAGTTTCAAATATCTCAATGTCACCTTATTAAATTTTAAAATAATTAATAAATCACGTGAACCATACGTGTCATGTTAAAACATATGTGTCATGCCATGCTTAAACAAAATTTATTCCACATGCAACGGGACGGAGTACTTCAGTAGAACTCTAATCCCAACTCTAAAATCTCGATTATTTCAACACTTATGTCTCGGCCTAACCTCAACTCTATCATCTCAAACCTCTCATTCCAACAGATCGAGCCAGAGAGCAAAGCTCGACCAGGGACCTTACCTCCGGTCCACTTAACTCTCAAATTCTTAGCCTTTGGCTCTCTTATCCAATAAGACTGGCTCAGAGAGCTTAGCTCGACCAGGACCTTACCTCCAGTATGGTCACTTAAATTTCCAAATAAGCCGGCTCCTAGAGAGCAATGCTCGACTGTGGACTTTACTCCCAAGAACCACACTCTACTAAGCCCAGAGAGCGATGCTCGACCAGGGCAGGTCCTAATCTTTCTTTCTCAAAATTTTTACCTCTTTACCCTTTTCCTATCTCTCTCATATTATATTGGAACACTCATCCAACTCCTATGTTCTACTGCCGTCCCATCCTGAGTCATCATGCAATATTAAAATTGGTGATAAAGGAAAAACATATTTAAATAATAATTAAAAGCATCAAGAAAATAATGATAATAATTAAATAAAAAATTAAAATTGCAAATGAATAATCACAGTAGCAAATCAAATTTTATGCATGACACGTGCATAAGCGATATATGACTTTAACTCACAGAATTAGGTGACCTCCTAGCTCTGCTCCGGTGCCTCGGTTGGAGCGAGCCGAACAAACGGACAATCTAGTCACGGAAAACAATTTATCAAAATGCTGAAACAATCGATCTTTAATCTTAGGTCTAGACTCCTAGGACTGACTGTCTAAGAATCTCGACTCAGGAGAATTCTACCGAAAATCCGGCAGAACCTCCTCTACAACACGAACATTACCCCCCGTAAAAATGGGTCCAGGACCTACCAGAAGAACACTTCCAATATCCAACAATTTAAACAACGGGAGTCGGGTCCCCAAACTTCACTATCTCCCGACTCCGCCACACAGCATAGAACACAAGGCAGGCAACTGACAGACAATTATTTTTGACTCACAATAACATCAAATACTCAATATAAACCATTAGACACAATTAAACCAAGAATTCCAAAATTAACGGGCCAAAGATAATTACCGAGACGCTCGATCGCCGGCCGACTACCGGCCGGGAGTCCGATCGACGATCCGAACACACCATCGGACTCACAACGACGCGCTGATGACGATCCCCGCTTCTGATTTTCCGATCTGACACTCGATCGTCTGGAGAGATTTGCGGACGATCACGGCCGTCGATTTGCAAACGGAGCCCGATCGCCACCAAAACGGTGCCATTTCGATGCTTGAGATGAGGAGAGTCGGGATATGCCCTCCGATCGTCCATCCTCCGCCAGAGCTCGCTGGAAACATCCAAAAACCTCGGCCTCCACTTCACGGAACTCTCTCCTCCCGGCCACCAAAACCGGCCGGCCGCCAAAAGGAAGCTCTCTCCAAGGGGAGCCGATCGCCACCAAGATCGGCCGGAAGGCCACCGAACGGCCGCCACACGCGTGATTCCCGCCACCACGCTACCACTAGAGTCAGGCCACAACAAGACGCCGCCCGCTCGGCCGCCACCGACGCCTGCAGTCTCTCTCTCTCTCTCGCTCTCTCTACTTTCTCTCTCCCCGATTCCATTTCTTTCAATATCGACATTAGGCCCCCGAACTTTTCTTATTACAACTGGTCCCTCAACTTTCTTAATTACTTACAATTTCATCCCGTAATTCCAATTTGACCCCCAAACTTCTTTTTAGCCTTTCAATTAAGCCCTTAACTATTTAATTTGGGCCAAAACCGAATTATTGAAAATATACAATTACAAAAATACCCCTGACCGACATATTTATTTACAAAAATACCAAGCTCACAAATTTCCATTAAAACCCCATAAAAATAACATTATACTTTCAATCCTTATTCCAAAATAAATTTCCAATTTAGTCCTAACACACAATTAAATTAAATAATCAAATTCCAACTTAAAATTTAATACTACTAATCAATTATAATACCAATTTTCCCAAAATTCTTTTATTAAAACATCCTTTATAATTTCTTCCAAAATTTTCCAATATATAATTTTACTTATATAAATATGCATTTGGAAAAAAAAATTTGAATAACCAAAATATAATCATTTCTCAAATAATTTACTTGAATAATTTCTTAAAATTTCAAACTAATTGGGTATAGAAAATAACTCATTTATTTGATTAATATTAAATTTTTCATTAAATCATTTCAAATTAAACCCAATAATAATGAAGCTAAAATTAACTTAAATAAAAACTCATTATTAAATATATAAAAATTCCGGGTGTTACAGTCGGCTAATAAAAACCAGCATCCATAACCTTCCTGGCCGTATGGTTTGAGGCTTGGTAATTTGAATGACCTCCTCCCTATATACACACCTCCTGATAATTTGATCTGCACAAATCCTAAACAAGAAGGGGTCGTCCCAAATGTAGTACTTCAAGTCAACAAAGAATTTCTTCTTTTGCTGGCCCGTCATACCCTTTGGGAGTACCCTTGCAGCCAAATAATTAGCATAATCAGAAAACCAAGGAATAGCATGTGTCACCTGCATTGAGCATAAGTGCTCATCCGGAAAGAAGTCATCGATCTCTTGCTCATTAAGCTCATCCAAGTGCAGGTTCTCCAATCGAGAAAGATGGTCTGCTACAAGATTTTAAGCTCCTCGTTTGTCCTTAATTTCCAAGTCAAATTCCTACAATAAAAGAACCCAACGAATCAATCTAGGCTTAGAATCATGCTTTAAAAATAAGCACCTTAAAGCATAATGATCCGTGTAAACGATTATCTTTGACAACACAAGGTAGGAACAAAATTTATCAAAAGCGACCACGACAGCCAGGAGCTTCTTCTCTATGGTGGTATAGTGTTCTTGGGCATTCGTAAGCATCTTGCTAGCGTAGTAAATAGGTTAGAACTTCTTCTCCCTGCGCTGGCCTAAAACAGCTCCAACTGCAAAATCACTAGCATCGCACATACGCTCAAAGGACAGCTCCCAATCAGGAGAAACCATAATGGGAGCCGTGGTTAGTTTTTCCTTTAATAACTCAAAAGCTTCTAAACAATCATCATCAAATACAAAAGGTACATCTTTTACTAGCAATTGAGTTAAAGGCCTAGCAATCTTAGAAAAGTCTTTAATGAACCTTCTATAAAACTCTGCATGACCTAAGAAACTTCTAACAGCCCTAACCAAAGTAGGGGGAGGTAGCCTACTTATAACTTCCACTTTAGCTCTATCTACCTCCATCCCTGCATGTGACACTTTATGTCCTAATACTATACCCTCTTGGACCATAAAATGACATTTTTTCCAATTCAACACAAGGTTAGCTTCAACACACCTAGCTAACATCCTTTCCAAATTATGCAAACAATGGGAAAAAGAGTTACCAAATATAGAGAAGTCATCCATGAAGACCTCCATCTACTCTTCTATCATGTCATGGAAAATGGCCATCATACACCCCTGAAAGGTCGCAGGCGCATTACACAAGCCAAACGGCATCCTGCTCTAGGCAAAAGTGCCCTAAGGACAAGTGAATGTCGTCTTCTCTTGGTCTTCTAGTGCTATAGGAATCTGAAAGTAACCAGAAAAACCGTCAAGGAAACAATAATACATATGGCCTGAAAGCCTCTCAAGCATTTGATCAATAAAAGGAAGGAGGAAAGTGGTCCTTTCAGGTTGCGTCATTCAAGCGTCGATAGTCTATGCAAACCTGAAAGCCTGTTACCGTTCGTGTAGGAATCAGCTCCTCCTTTTTATTTTTCACGACCGTCATGCCCCCTTTCTTAGGAACCACCTACACATGGCTCACCCAAGCACTGTTAGAAATAAGGTATATTAAACCTGCATCAAGAACTTTAATTACCTCCTTTTTAACCACCTCCTTCATATGAGGGTTCAACCGCCTTTGTGGCTACACCACTAGTTTGAACTCATCCTCCATCAAAATCTTATGAAGGCAGTAACTCGGGTTTATTCCTGGTATATCAGCCGTCTTATAGGCAAATGCCTTTGCATACCTTCTCAAAATACATAGCACCATCTCCCTCTCCTCAGGTGTGAGATGAGCAGAAATAATGATCGGTAAGCGCTTTACTTCATCTAATTAGGCATACATTAAGTGCGCTGGCAACTCTTTCAACTCAAGAATGGGCGACTCCTCCAAAGAAGGCTTCAGCTTCTTTACTCCTGACCTATCAAGATCAACAAAACCATCAGTCTTTTCATCATTAACATCAGCAGCTAATAAGTGCTCTAGCTGCTTCAACACTTGTTCATTGGACAAATTATCCTCATTTTCTTGCATTGCCACTTGCAAAGGATCATCAATCATCATTTCCTGCAATTGAGATTCCACAATATCATCAATAAAATCGATCGAACACACAGTACCATCATGCTCATATGGGTATCTCAAGGATTTAGTCAAATCAAACGTAATGCTCTCATCATCTACCCTAAGTTCCAGCTTTCCGCTACTAACATCTATTAAAGCTTTAGATGTAGCTAAAAATGGTCTACCTAGGATCAATGGAACATCACTCTTACCATTCATATCCATGACAACAAAATCCACAGGAAATATAAATTTGTCAACTTTAACTAGCACATCCTCTATAATCCCTTTCGGGTACTTAACAATTCTGTCTGCTAGTTGTATACTCATCCTAGTAGGAGTTAGCTTAAAAGTGTTTAGTCCTAACTCCTCAAACAATGAACTAGGCATCAAATTGATGCTAGCTCCCAAATCAGCTAATGTTAGCAATTTGAATTTATCCCCAATCAAACAAGGTATAGTAAAACTCCTTGGGTCGTGTCATTTGACTGGAATCTTGCTCTGAAACACGGCTGAGCATTCTACTTTCAAGGTCAGCAATCCTAAATCCTCTAACTTCCTCTTGTTGCTTAGAATCTCCTTTAAAAACTTCGCATACTTTAGCATCTACGAATTAGCTTCAACAAAAGGCAAGTTAATCCGTAATTGTTTAAAAAAATCTAAAAATTTATCGAATTGCTGATCAACTTTATCCTGCTTGAGTCTTTCAGGATATCGAATGGGAGGTTGGTATGGCCTCAAGGGGATCTTCTTCGAATCCTCCTTCTCTTCAACTGCTTCCTTTCCTTTCTCCTCAGGCTTGTCTTCCTTTTTCGACTCATCCACCTGCACATCAGAATCTTCATTAGTGAAAGGCTTAGATGGACTAGGAAGTTCCTTACCTGATCGCAAAGTAATTGCTTTGGCATGCCCCGTTGGATTAGACTCTGTGTTACTTGGAAGCGTGTCCGGCTGCCTCTCAACCATCATCCTAGACAACTGCCCAATTTGAGTTTCTAAGTTCTGAATTGAAGCTTGTTGATTCCGAATGGCAGTGTCCGTTTGTTGAAATCTGTTCTCTGAAGTTGCAATGAACTTCATCATCAACTCTTCCAAGCTAGGCTTCTTCTCTTGACTACCTCCTGGTTGATGGGGAACAAAATGCATAGGTTGCTGCTGATGCAACCTCTGATATCCTGGTGGACCTTGGTTATTGGAATTCCTCCATCCAAAATTAGGATGATTCCTCCACCCTGATTTGTATGTACTGTTGTAAGGATCATTCTGCTGCCTACCTACATAATCAACATGCTCAACGTTAGAAACATTAGTAGGCATAGAAGATGCAAACATACCTCTCGCATTACAATTGGCACTGTAATGCGGTCCACCACAGAATTCACATCCGGGCTGAGCTGCTTGGACCGGCATCTGAAGTTGTTCTATCTTTTTAGAAAGTAGCTCTACTTATGCTGCCAAGGCTGCTGTAGGATATGCCTCAGCCCGATATACAGCGGGCTTTGGACCTCTAGCACGTGGAGTTTGCCACTAATAAGTGTTGGTGGCCATCTCTTCTATCAAATCCTGGGCTTGCTCAGGTGTTTTGCTATTGATAGCTCCCTGATGTGTGCTACTTGTGTTAGCTACAATCTAAGGCAGTGTACCTATCGATGCAGTCTAGCACTAATGGCGAGTATCAAGGTCGTATTCCTCGGGAAAGTGAAAACCCAAAGTTACTCCTTTGTTCTTTGTTATATTAACCTAAAATGAGTGATAAATACTTTCCAAACTAACTAATAGCTACAAGCTAAGTTCTAAGGGAGATGCAGGAGTAATTGATAAATAAAATAACCAGGACAGGAAAGCAAACCCAAAGGGAACCTAAACTAGTTGGCAATCAAACAAAATATAAAGGATTGGTGAGTCTAATTATGCTACCTGTGGATGAATTCTTAACCGAATTCGGTTTCTCTCTCGAGATAACCGAATTCCTAAACCTAATAACCTAAAGTTGGAATCTCTTCCTAATCATTGATTCTTAAATTAGCATTAAGCTTTAATCCGCTTCTATTAAGCTTTGTTAATTCTTAATCTGGCTAGTTAATTATCCTTATCTCTAAGCGATTATTAACCAGTTCTTGCTATTCAAAATTTCAATTGCCAAATGGACTTCTCAATCACACAAAGCAATCTAAACACACAATTCATAATGTCTCATGAATAATGCATTATCTTATTAATACTGAAGGCAAGAAGAATACAAAACTAACCCAAACAATCCAACAATATAATACTAAGGCAACATAGTAAAGAAATCCCAATAGATTTAATCAATCTAGCTAATCATGTTCATTGTCAAAATCCACAAGAATTCAATTACAATAATGAGTAAAGGTAGAGAAAACCCGATTACACCCTTGGATGAGAGTAAACAGCCCCAATTCCTCTTGCTCGAATTGAATCGATTCTTGTTCCTCTTGCTCAAATTGAAAACCAATCAACAAACCTCGCCCAATCTTCAATCTTTGAAGGGAATCCGATTGAAACCTTGATCCAAGTCTCCTTTTCCCTTGGTTCCAGCTCAGAAAACCCTTAGAGAGAGAAATATTAGGGTTTAGGACGTTCTCCCTTGGGAATCCGATTGAAACCTTGATCCAAGTCTCCTTTCTCCTTTCCTCTCTTCTTTCTTTTAATTAATTCCCCCTGTCGCTCGCCAACACGGCCATGTTGATGCCCGTGTTCCTAATATGGGCTGGTGTTTATGCCCGTGTTACTCTCTGTGGTCGTGCTCCCTAAATACTTCTTTTTCTTTGATGTTTGATGCACCCAACACGGCCGTGTTGGTGTTCGTGTTGGGAACATGGCCCTGTTCAGCTTCCTCATGTGCATACTTAGCTTATTTCGGCAGCTTCGACGTCCAATTATACTCCAATTCTTCCCTTTATCATTCTTTGACTTCTTTTGGACCTAATACACACAAACAGACGCATAGGGTGAGTGTTGGGACCAATTCACATCCAAATGTCCATAAAATCAATCTTAAAAACCTCATTTAGATGTGTGTATTTTACGCACATCACTCCCCCTGCAGCTGCATCTACCATTTGTCTAGTGGCTGTATTCATGCCACTATAGAATGTCTGCACTTGCATTCAGAGAGGAAGACCATGGTGTGGGCAACACCTTAACATGTCCTTGAAGCACTCCCAGGCTTCGTACATCGATTCTCCTTTACCCTGCACAAAAGAAGATATGTTATTTCGCATTTAAGCAGTCTTAACAGGAGGAAAATACTTATTCAAAAATTTTTCAGCCAAAAAAGTCCAGGTAGTGATCGTTTTCTGTGGCAAGGACTGCAGCCATCTTTTCGCTCTATCCCTCAAGGAAAAAGGAAACAACCTCAACCGTATGGCATCATCGGTTGTTCCATTAATCTTAAAGGTATCACATATCTCTAAGAAGTTGGTGATATGCTCGTTCAGATCTTCGCTCGCCAATCCTCCAAATTGCACCGTATTCTAGATCATCTGGATTACATTCGGCTTTATTTCAAAATTATTGGCCACCACGGGAGGCCTCACTATCCGAGTTTGTGTCCCTGCTAGAGAAGGCCTAGCAAACTTATACATGGTCCTTTCACCATCACCTCCATTTGCATTGTGGTTCTCCATCTCACTAGTTTCACGAATAGGAATCTCTGCTTCAATCTCCTCCTCTACTGCCTAGATACGCCTCCTTAGCAATCTAAGAGAGCGCTCGAGTTCAGGTAAAGGCTCTGTAAGATTAGGATTAGAGCTTTTTGTCATAAACTACCTAAGCACAACAAAGAATAACAACACCAACAAACAAGATAAGAACAAAAACTATACATAGAAAACAAATTATAAACAAAAAAGAGAAATGACTAGACTAACAAATATCAAAATTTCAATTTAGTTCACAGAAAACCATTCCCCAGCAACAGCGCCAAAAACTTGATGGTTGCTAAGTCAAGCAAGACTACGACCTAAGGCAGTGTACCTATCGGTGGAGTATAGCTAACGGTGAGTACCAAGTGTCATATTCCCCAAAGAACGTGTGAACCTAAACCTACTCAATCTTCTCTATTATCTAATCTAAAAAATGGCGTTGATGAATAATTCCTAAATTAACTAATAGCTACTCTAATTGTTGTCTAACTACGTCTACTAGGGAAAGATTAATTCAAGTAAAGGAATAACCCCTTGGGAATTCTTGTCTCTAGGGAATGGAAACTAAAAGTGGAATTGATTGATTGAATTTAATTTCCGTGGGGAAATCTCTACGCAATTAACGCCTTTCTCAAGGACACTAACATCTTAACTTAGATTAATTAGGTTGAAATCTCTTCCTAACTCTAATTATCCAAATTAGCATTATGTACCATTTAACACTATTGAGAGTTATTAATTCTCAATCCGGTAGAACGAACACCCTATCTCTAGGCGAATTCAATTCTAGGTTGCAAAGGACAATCCAAACCTAAACGTCTTTCTCAAAATCATTCAAATTTCAAAAATCATTCAACAAGATATGAAGAACAAATCAATAAACACTTTCATTGCAAACCAATATTGATAATCAATACATTCAATTAAAAATTGAAGTATAAAAATCCCTAGATAAAGAACCCTAATGGGTTAACAAGTTTAGCTAATCATGTTCATCATCACAACCCACAAGAATTCAATTACAAAAATGAGTAAAGGTAGAGAAACCCGAATACACCCTTGGATGAGAGTAAACAGCTCCAATTCCTTTTGCCCAATCTTGGATCGATTCTTGTTCCTCTTACTCGGATTGAAACCAATTGATGATCCTCGCCAATCTTTGATCTTCCAAGAGAATCCAATTGAAACCTTGGTCCAAGTCTCCTTTTTCCTTAGTTCCAACTCAGAAAACCCTTAGAGAGAGAAAAAGATGAGTTTGGGACGTTCTAACCCTAGTCTTTTTCTCCCTTTTCCTATTTTCTTTCTTTTTACATTAATTTGTCCAGCTGCCGTGAACATGGCCGTGTTGATGCCTGTGTTGGGAACACGGCCTGTATTGGTGGGCGTGTTGGGAACACGGCTCTGTGCTGATGGCCGTGTTACTCTCTCTGGTCGTGCTCTTTAACGCTTCTTTTGTCAAATGCATCCAACACAACCCATTTTGGTGCCCGTGTTGGGAACACGGCTAGTGTTAAAACCAAATCGGCCGTGTTCAGCTTCCATATGCGCAAACTAAGCTTGTTTCGACAGCTTTGACGTCTAATAATGCTCCAATTCTTCCTTTTATCATTTTTTGACTTCTTTTGGACCTAATGCACACAAACAGACGCATTGTTTGAGTGTTGAGACCAATTCACATCCAAATGTACATAAAATCAATCTTAAAAACCCCATTTAGACGTGTATATTTTATGCACATCACTACTCTAATTGGATTTTAGAGTTTAGGACTAATTAAGGTGGATTAGCCTATTAGACTATCAAATTCATGTTGGATCATTTCTTACACCTAAGTCTATGTGGCCCACTTTTATTAACCAATCACTTAATCATGTATTGGGTTAACATATAATAAACAGAAACAAAAAAAGACAGAGCAGAAAGAAAAACCCTAATTACAACCTGTCTACAATTATGATTGCAAAACCGGAAAGACCTAAAACTAGATAGAGGCCAAGAATACATCGAAATATGCTAAAAATTCAAAAAATTAAAATTTACAGCTTGATCAACCGACCGGCTATACATGAAGAGCCGGTCCACTCTAAAGGCTAGAGGCAAATTTCTATCGGTTTTCCTTTATTCACCAGCACAATCTCACACTCCAGAGCCGAATTTCACATGCACGGGTGTTAGAAATTAAGAAGAATGAGATAAAATGGATAAAAAATAATAAAATAAAAGCTACATAAGCTAAAAAAGAAACTCTAAAATCTTATAAACGAACAAAAGATTATCAAAACAAAAAGAATAATGTTTTGTTTAGGCTTAATTACTAAATCATATTAACAAATAGATCTAAACATTAACCCTATAACAATATTTTTTAATCAAATCTAAAACCCTAATTGGCAGAAGAATCAAATCTAAAAAAACCTAGTTCTTAATACCAGATTCAAAATCCTATTGTTATGCATATTAATAAAAACACCTAATCTAATCATATTTATTAAATATCAAAACTCTAATCATGTTTCTAAGAGAAAATAACATAAAAAAATACAAGAGAAATGAAAGAACTAATTTTTATAATTGATGCAGATGTATAGTGAAAGGAACTTTTAGGTTGTCACCGTGGATATCAGATCTGCGAATCTCGGGCGACAAGGAGGTAGTTGAATCAAAAACTAGGTAGGAATCTAGAGCTAGATCTGGCTTTCTGAAATCTTTTGTCGATAAAAAAAAAAGGTTTCCAAAAGTACTCTTTCTTAAGTGGCTTGAGTCTTAGAATATAAACTACAATTGTCAGTATAATTCTTTCTGTTTTCTTTTGATTTTCTCTCTTTTCTTTCTTTCTTAGTGTTTCTTCTCTCTTGATTTCACTAACGGTCCAATCTTAATTCTTGATCCTTCTATTGAAACTCTAAACACCTCTTACTATTTATAGAGGTAGGGTTTCAAAGGAAACCCTAAAGAAAAGAATAAATTCTAGAAAGTATAGATAAATACTGATAAGTGTTAGAAGCACATACTTTTGAGTCTTGTTTTATCTTGATTCCACCATAAATTGAGTTTAATTTATTTTTTAGAGTTTGTTTTTAGTCCTTTTTAAGTATTTAGCAAAGCTTAGACGACAAGAAGAAGTTTCTGCATCAAAATATACGAAAATCAGCCCAAAAAACACTTATTTATCAAGAGATGGAGAATCATACCTACACGATAGGAGAAAAACTTGCTCGTATGGCCTTCCCGTGTGAAGTTTAGTAAGTGGTAGATTGAAGTAATGTATCACACGGGAAGCACAGGCCCATGTGGCCTTCTAGTGTGAATTGCAAACAATGGCGGTTTGTTCAAGGCACGCCACAGGAAGAGGACATGCCCGTCTGCCCTTCCCGTGTAACCCAAAGGATTGTTTTAAAAGAACTTTTAGGGTTCTTTTAGGAGAGTTCTATCATATTTTCATTTCCTAGAGAGAGAAACACTTAAAAACTTTATTTTCCTTTTATTTTAGGGTTTTGATTGGTCATTTCTCAAGGAAGAACATCAATTCCTTCATTATTATCCAGGATTGAAGATTTTCATCTCTACTCTTCCATGGATAGTTTTAGATCTTCTTTCCCTAATCTTTATTTTTATATTATGATGTTTAGAAACTAATTTTCTTGTTATTTGTGTTTTGATTAACCCTAATTTGTTCCATACGGATTGATTCAAAGTTAATGCAATAAATCTTTTCTATGAGTATTTTTGTCCCTTTGGTTGCTTAATTATCTATTTCAATTGATAAGTCGGCGTATTGATTGGGATTTATTTTATAAACTGATTAGAGATAACTCTTTATGAATTGATAACATATTAAGGATTAAGGATTGACTAGGATACTAGAGATAGATCTTTTGGTTCAATAGTTCCTTAATCTTAATGCATGACCTAAGTGAGTGGGTTTAAGAAGAGATTCCTATCCCTCCTTTTAGGAATTAGTGGTTTAATCACTTGAGAATGGTTTAAACCTAATTTTTTGGAATGCCAACTCAACTCTTGATTTCAATTAATTGTTGTTTGTTTCATGAAATACTTAACTTATTAGGGGAATGTATTACCTAAAAAGGCTTTATCATTAATAAGTTTAGCAATTGTTTTAAATCTTTGTTTTCGAGATTGTTTTATATTTAAATATTACTCTACCCAAACAACATTTTGATTGCTAAATATTAGTATACGATTGAAGGTAGTACTCATAATTAGATCCCTAGTGGAACGATACTCTTATTCATAATTGTATTACTGGATACGACCAGTGTACTTTTCCGTGTGCAGATAGCGTGCATCAAGTTTTTGGCGACATTACCGGGGAACTCTTTTCCATTGTGATATTATTAGTAATTCAAAAGCTAGTGATTTAGCCCTTTTCTATTTTTCATTTGATTTATCTTAGCTGTGTTTGTGTTTTCTCTAGGTACTTGAATCTATCTATGACTCGAGCTAGTTCGATGGAACTAATTACTTACGAACCAGAGTTGGAAAGAACTTTTAGGATGCAGCAAAGAGAAGAATGAGAACAAGCTTTAGCCGAAACGGTAGCAGAGTTACAGAATCATAATCAAGAAGTAGAACTAAACTAAGAATAGGAATAGTTAAGAATGGCAACTCCAACTAGGGAGAGAACCATGCAAGAGTATGCATGTTCAACTCTCAATGGGGCCACATTGAGTATCGTGAGGCTGAATGTTGCGGCAAACAACTTTGAGATCAAGCCCAACATTATTCAAATAGTGCAAAACAATTGGATGATTTTCTAAAGATTTATGATACATTCAAGATTAATGGGGTAGCAGCTTAAGGCTATTCCTATTCTCATTGAGGGATAAGCCAAAGAAGTGGTGGAAGTCATTTCCAACTGGGGCATTTATGACTGGGAATCAGTTGGCCGAGAAATTCTTAGAGAGATACTTCCCACCTTCTAAGACGGCTAAGTTGAGGAATGACATAGCAGGATTTCTTCAACAAGAGAATGAGACTTTATACGATTGCTGGGAATGTTTCAAGGATTTAGTGAGGAGCTATCCACACTATGGTTTACCTTTGTGGTTGCAAGTTCAAACATTCTTTAATGGACTGAATTACGCAAGTAAAGAGTCTGCTAATGTTGTAGTAGGTGGATCACTAAACAATAAGACTCCTAAGCAAGCTATAGATCTTATTGAGGATATGGCAGTCACGAACTATCAGTGCCAGAATCCAAGAGAGCAGGTTCGAGTCAAAGGGAATGGAATCCATGCGGTAGACCTTATGGTAGTTGTAAATGCACAGTTAGAGGCTATGAGTAGGAAGATGGATACCTTGATTATGTCTTCATCAAGAAGACATGCATAATTATGACTTATGATTGGTGTAGGGGTGGTCATCAAAGTCAAGATTGCTAAAACGATAATACTTTCAATAAGTCGGAGCAGGTTGATTATATGGGAAATGCTTCTAGGCAGTAGAAAAATCATTATAGCAATACCTATAACCCGGGGTGGAGAAATCACCTGAATTTTTTTTAGGGAATTAGAATCAGCAAAGACCTCCACCCCCAGGATTTCAGCAACAAAACCAGTAGCAGGCTCCTCCTATAAGGAGTAATCTAGAGGAGATGATGGAGAATTTCATATCAGCATCGAAAATAAGATTTTAGACTACGAAGACTGCTCTTAGAAACTAGCAAGCTTTGATTGAAACTTTGGAGAATTAAGTGGGACAAATTGCAAAACCCTTAAGTGAGAGGCTTTAAGGAAGTTTGCCAAGCAATACAAAAGCCAACCCTAAAAAGCAGCTTAAGGTTATTACATTGCAAAATGGTAAAGAGCTAAAAACTAAGATGAATAAAGTAGATGAGAATTCTCCTATAATTGAGAAGGTTAATGATGAACAAATGGGTAATAGGCTAAAGTAGAAAATAAAGTAGAATTAACATTGAAGTCTGCCCCTATTGTTAGAGAATATCAACTAAGGATACCCTTTCTAGCCTGTCTTTAATAGGACAAATTGGATACATAATTTTATAAATTTAAGTTCTTAAAGCAGTTGCAAATTAACATATCTTTTGTCAAAGCTCTATTAGAGATGCCCATGTATGTTAAGTTCTTAAAGGAACTCCTGTCTAATAAGAGGAAGCTTGAAGAAGTATCAATGGTACAAATGTCCAGAAAGAGCTCAACGGTCATTCAAGGGAGACTATAAAAGAAATTAAAAGACCTAGAAAGTTTTACTATCCCTTGCTTTATTGGTAGTTTAAATGTTGATAATGCACTTGCTGACTTGGGGGTTATCATTAGTGTTATGCCTTATAATTTATTTAAGGAACTGGGACTTGAAAACCTAAACCAACACTCATGAGTATTCAATTAGCTAATAAAAGTTTTGTATATCCTAGGGGTATCATTGAAGACTTGTTAGTAAAGATTCATGAGTTTATTTTTTCTATGGATTTTGTAATTATGGGTACGGATGAAACTGTTGATGTTTCCCTTATTTTAGGAAGACCCTTTCTTGCTACAGCTAGGGTCATTATTGATGTCCATGATGGTAAGTTTATTCTTAGGATAAGAGAAAAGAAAGTAACATTTCAGATCCCTAACACTATAAAACATCCACTTGTACTTGATGACATGGATTTTAGTGATGATAAAATTGAGCATGAGATTATGAATTATATTTCATCTATTATTGCTAAAGATCCTCTGGAGTTATGTTTGGTACAGGAACAGGAAAAATGTGAGATGCCAGGAGCTTTAGAATAGTTATCCTACATTAAGGTGGCAAGGCCAATGAGAAAGTAGTCATTCGAGTCTATTGAGATGCCAAAAGAGGAGAGGATGAAGCCTTCCATTGAAGACCCTCCTTCTTTGAAACTCATGCAACTTTCGGATCTTTTGGACTATGCCTTCCTGATGGAAGGATCCAAGCTACCAGTAATAGTCAGTTCTACATTACTGGATGACCAAAAGGCTAAGCTATTGGAAGTCTTGAAGAGGAGGTGGAGGGCAATAATGTGGAAAATTATAGATGTAAAAGGGAACCAACCCTTCCTTTTGCACACATAAGATTCTTATAGGAGAATAGTTCAAAATTATGGTGCAACCTCAAAGGCGTCTTAATCCCAACATGAAGGAAATAGTAAGAAAATATGTGATTAAGCTTCTTGATGCTGGGATTATCTATCCTATTGTGGACAGTTCTTTATGTAAGCCTAGTACAAGTAGTGCCTAAAAAAGGAGGCATGACAGTTGTGATAAATGAAAATAATGAGCTAATCCTAACAAGAACTGTGACAGGATAGAGGGGGTGTGCATCGACTATAGGAAGTTGAATGATGCCACGAGGAAAGAACACTTCCTATTGCCATTCATTGATCAAATGCTAGAGAGATCATCAAGGCATAAGTACTATTTTTTAGATGGTTTATCAGGCTATTTTCAGATTCCAATAGCCCTTGAGAATCAGGAAAATACTACTTCACATGCCCCTATGGAACCTTTGCGTATACAAGAATGCCACTTGAATTGTGTAATGCACCAGCCACATCTTAGAGGTGCATGATGGCTATCTTTGATAACTTGGTTGAGGATATTATGGAAGTTTTCATGGATGACTTTTCTATCCATGGAAATTCATATCAAAGAATGTCTAGAGCATTTGGAGAAAGTATTGATAAGATGCAAGGAGACCAATTTTGTGCTAAATTGGGAAAAATGCCATTTTATGGTATAGGAAGGCATTGTGTTAGGACAGAAATCTCTAAGAAAGGAATTGAGGTGGATAGAGTAAAGATTGAGACCATTGATAAAGTACCACCTCATTCCTTTGTCAAAGCTATTAGAAGTTTTCTTAGGCATGGAGGGTTCCATTGTAGGTTCATTAAAGACTTCTCTAAAATAGTTAGACCTCTTACTAGACTTTCAGAGAAGGATGTTGACTTTATATTTAATGAGGAATGTATGGTAACCTTTACCTCCCTAAAAGCCAAGCTGGTCAACACCCCAATTATGGTAGCGCCAGATTGAAGTCTCCCCTTTGAGCTAATGTGTGATGAAGTGTCTTTGCAGTTGGAGCCATTCTTGGTCAGAGGAAGAAAAGCACTTTCAGCCTATCTATTATATGAGTAAAACAATGACTGACACGCAGGCGAACTACACTACTATTAAAAGATGACTAACACGCAGGCGAACTACACTACTACTAAAAAGGAACTGCTTGCGATTATTTTTGGTTTTGGAAAATTTTGATCATATTTGATTTTGTCAAAAGTGATAATATACACTAAACATTCAGCATTGAGGTATTTATTCTCTAAAATTGATGTGAAACCAAGATTGATGAAATGGGTTTTACTTTTGTAGGAATTTGATTTGGAGATATAAGATAAAAGAGGAGTAGAAAATTTGGCAGTTGACCATCTATCACGCCTTGAGAAACCCTATCTGGAGAAGTTACTTGAGAAGGACATTAATGATCATTTTCCGGAGGAACAGTTGTATGCTATAGCAAGTTTAGCAGGTAATTCAGATTTTTCAATACCATGGTATGCTGACTTTGCAAATTACTTAGTCACAAGGGAACTTCCAAAAGAATACTCTTATCAACAAAAGAAGAAATTCTTTGCAGATTTGAAATTTTTTTTTTGGAAGACCCTTTTCTATTTAAAATATGTGCCAACGGGACAATAAGGAGGTGTGTGACATGGCCGAAATCTATAAGCATTCTTGGTCATTGCCACAGTGAACTAGCTGGAGGACATTATGGGATGAGTATAACAGCTTAAAAAGTCCTAGAATCAGGATTCTATTGGCCAACTCCTTTTAAGGATAGCCAATCATTTGTGCGAGAATGTGGTCGTTACCAATGTATAGGTAATATTTTATCTTATAATGAAATGCCCCAACACGGTATATACTTGAATGCGAAAATTTTGATGTATAGGGCATAGAAATCATGGGACCCTTTCCTAGCTATTTTGGCAATAAGTATATATTGGTGGCTATTGATTATGTCTCTAAATAGGTCAAGGCAGAAGCTTTGCCTTATAATGATGCAAGGGTAGTAGTGAAATTCTTAAAAAAGATTTTCTATAGGTCTGGCATCCCCAAGGCCATTATTAGTGATAGGGGTACACACTTATGTAATACTCAGCTAGAAAAAGTGTTAAGGAGAGTTGGTGTCACGCATAAATTTGCTACCCCTTATCACCCTCAAACTAGTGGCCAAGTAAGGAATACTAATAGATTTAAAGAGGATCCTTAAGAAAACTATAGAACGATCTAGGAAGGATTGGTCCATTAAAGTAGATGATACCATGTGGGCCTACAGGACTGCATTCCAAACAACCCTAAGAACTACTCCTTATAGATTAGTATATGGAAAATCTTATCATCTACATGACAAAATTGAGCATAAAGCCTTTTAGGCGATTAAACAAATTAATCTTGATCTAGCTAGTGCAGGTTTGAAGTGAAAATTGTAGGTTAATGAATTGGATTAATGGAGACTACATGCGTTTGAGAATGCCTGTCTAACCAAAGAACGCATAAAGAGTTGTCATGATGCTAGGACTAAGCCTAGGAGAGAGTTTCAAGCTGGAGATAAGGTGCTCTTATTCAATTCAAGACTTCGGCTATTTCCAAGTAAGTTAAAGTCATATTCGTCAGGCCCATTTGTTGTTAAGTAAATATTTTCCATATGGAACAGTTGAGTTGACCCATCTTGAAAAGGGTTATTTCAAAGTTAAGGGCTATAGATTGGAACTATATTTTAGATGAGAGCTTGATTAAGCAAAAGAAGTTTTATAACTTCTCGAGTCAACGTGAGGAGATATAAATTCGTCTAGCTAACAGGACGTTAAATAAGCGCTTGGTAGGAGGTGACCTACTATTTACTTTTAATTATTTTTACTGTTATTTTTATTTTTGGTTAATTATGTTTTTATTGTTATTTTCTTCTTTCTGTTTTAGGACTAAGGAGTTGAGCCCATTACTTACTCCTACTAGGTTTTAGTAATTGTTTTCATAGGTTCGAGCCCATTTCAATTTAATTAAGGCCCATAAGATTTTAGAATTTCAGTTAATTAGAATTAAACTAGTTGTTGTATTAGAATTATCTTTATTTTTCTTTTCATTAAGGAGTAAGAGTTTAGTTTCAATTTTGAGAGCTAGAATATTGATATTATTCCAATAAGCACTATCGACTTCAATTAGGACTAAAACTCTTGGGAATTGCTATATAAATAGGACCTCCTCTATCTTCCCTGTAAATTTTTCATTCTTTATACTTCTCTAATAGCCATGAGCACTCAAGGAAACCAGGTGCATGATGTTCCTTCTTCACCTTCACTGTCACCACCTAAATCTAGGCATAGATCATGATCACCCACACCACGCTCAGATAGATTTGTAAAGCAGGATTTTCCCTTACTCGTTCAACATCCCCTAAAAGATTGGTACCATTCTATAGGAGAAGAAGACCTTGGGATCTAATGCTGGAGGAGTTAACTGACATATTAGCTTATCAAAGAGCATACCCTAAAATCAATGAACAAGCTTACACTTTCGAGGAAATAGTGGAGAATGAGCGCCATGAGAGAGCTTACTAAGAGAGATATCTTTATGAAGATTACAGTACAGATGAAGACCCAAAATCTGATGCAAGTATAGAGAGTGATCTTAGTGTACCTAGTGATTGGGAGGGTCGAGAAGCCACCCCACCTACCCAAAGACCTCGAGGTCGTTCCAAGAAATGTGATCATGTCATCTCGACACCCAAAAGAGGATGAGGACGTCCAAACAAGGTTCTGCAACCCCTTAAGGTTAAGAGAGGGAGAGGACGCCCAAGGAAGCAATTGGAATAGTTTTTGGTCTTTTAGTTCTAGTTAATAAATATTTTTGTTAGTTAGTTGATTGTTCTTTAGTTTTGTTAAGGGTTTAGAGTAAAGTTGTTTAGTTTTGGTTAGTTCTTTATGCTTTTTTACAAGTCTAATTCCTTACAATTCAAGTTTTATTTGAGATTTAAACATATTTACGTGAATTGTTCGTTTATCAATTTTATTGTTAATTGAATAAGGCACATGGAAGTTAGTTGCATGATTCCATTCAAAAGAAAGTTATGAATTTACATAATATTCTACGCCACACGAGGAGCCACACAGCTGTGTCTCTTACCGTTTGGAGCAGAAGGAATAGGCCGAGAGTTAGTGCATATGACATAAGGAGGAGACACGCCCATGTCCCTCCCATGTGAAATTGAGAAAACCCCCAAAACTAACTGAAGCCACATGGGGAGATCACATGCATGTGTCTCCTATCCTTGTAATATACACAAAACATCACGAAGTCCTTCCCTTCAACACGGGGAGGTGATGCACCCGTGTGAATCCAACACTATAGTTTTTAAGATGCCACACGCTTGTGTCTCTTCCCATGTGGAATAAAAATATGAAAAATATAAAAGCCTATTTCTCATTTTCTCACTTCATCATAGAACAACCTTCGTCGCTTACTCCTTTATCTTTAAAAATTTTATCATCTTTTCCTCATCTCTTTTCACTCATTTGCTCCTAAACACCATTTTTTTTCTTAACACTCTTTACCCCTTCTTTTACTCTTTCTCTTTCACTCTTCTTCCTCTCTTCCTCTTCTTCACAATAGGACCCAAGAAGTATCTAAAAAGCGAACTCCTGCACCAATCCCAGCAAAACATCCAAGAAGTGGAAGTTCTTCATCTAAAGCCCTTCCTTTGGTCGCTTCTTTGGTTTCTTTTAACTGCAATCATCCATTCGTGCAATTTAGTGACAACGTCTCCTGACTACAATTTGAAAATTTAGCCAACAAGGAATTTTTCCTAACTTATTACTTCGGTTAGGAATTTAGGCGTTCTATTGGTTTTGAGGAGCAACTTAGAGGATAGGTAAACCAACTGGCATGGAAGAAATTTTTTGAGATTTCTGAACCTGCATTTAGAGAGATCACCCTCGAGTGCTTGTGTACTCTACTTTTTGAGGTTGGCTCAAGGATTAATCTTACCAGTAAGATAATGAAGTTTCAATTGGGAAGAAAGTATTTCAACATGTCGATGAATGAGTTTGCCATTGCTATGGGTATCCACATCTTAGGATTGAGGATTGATTGGGATACTAGAGATAGATCTACAAGATCCTTTGATTCAATAGTTCCTTAATCTTAATGCATGACCTAAGTGAGTGGGTTTGAGAAGAGATTCATCTCCCTCCTTTTAGGAATTAGGGGTTTAATCACTTGAGAAAGGTTTAAATCCAAATTTGTATAATGTCAACTCAACTATTGATTTGAATTAATTGTTGTTTGTTTCATGAAATACTTAACTTATTATGGCGATTTATTACTTAAATAGACTTTATCCTTGATAAGTTTACCAATTGTTTTAAATCTTTATTTTCAAAGTTTTATTTTTAAACATTATTACACCCAAATAACATTTTGATTGCTAAACATTTATATATAATTGAAGGTAGTACTCACAATTAGGTCCCTAATGAAATGATACTCTTATTCATCGTTTTATTACTTGATACGATCTGTGCATTTTTCCCTGTGTAGATAGCGCGCATCAAATACGTCATTTATTTATTTAAAATATAAGTAATAATCGATAAAATAATGATTATCGTCAAGGAATCCTTCTAGAATCTGTATCTAGATGTAAAATCATATGAAAAGATGAAATTGGGGAGTCAAAATTCAATCGGTTCTATGAAGAACCGATTGGTTCTATATAGGAATTCTTAAAATTTGCATTGTAGTCCCTGATTTTATAAAAATTACCATTTTTACCCGCAAACTTAATTTTTTCTGACAATTAGCTCCAAATTGATTTCAAAAATATAATTCCAGCTAGATTAACGTCGACCTAGCCTTGGACTCGCTTATCCTTCACCCCTCCGAGACCCAAGAAAGTAATAACTCTCATAATAAGGTTTTTCATTTTTTCCTTGATATCTAGATCTAGAAAAGCGGTGCTGACACATCCCTCATACTTCCCCATACACGATTCCATTCTTCAAAGTTTAAAAGAATGTTCTAAAAATGTGCCAAAAGCTATAAACCCTTTTCAAAACCCTAAGTAGTGATGATTGGATTAAACTTAGAAAATTTCTTCTTTAATCCTTCAAAGTCATTCAACATACCACACTTGACGACGGTTTCTTCATTCTATTGTCAACTTTAGGTGTCCCAGAGACCATGTTTTCAAATTCAATGACCAAGAGTCGTGCCCCATTATCGAAAAGTTCTCTGCCATTTTTAGAGGCCCCATGGATTCTTCTCATCTGATAGCTTTGCCAAGGCTTGATGATCGTTTTCTTGGCAAATTGATGCAACTATTTAACATATCCCCAGCCAAAGTACTTTTTCCATTGTATTGGTGAGCAAATTACTCTTACTTCTCTAATCTCTTGTTGTAAGAAGAAAGAAAGAGGAACACCTGCTTGGATTCGGATGCTGGGCTTTTGCCTTTTTATGACCAATTTTTACTGATTTATCCTCAGGGGGGAGAGATATTAGGTTTGCTGGCATCATTAATCAAGTGGAGCATGGAGCAGATCCTATACCCATTATCCTGGCTGAAACCACTATTGGCTTGGACATGTACAAAACCCATTAAACATTTGGTAGCAGCCTCATCCTCTTGCAGGTATGCAACCAAATCTCTTTTCTTTTATTGTTATCTTGCCTTAACTTTTTTCTAAGCCACCCTTTTATGTTATCAACTTAGTAGGATTTTGTCTTAATTTTTCCTGAGCCGCCTTTTTAGATTTTTAACTTAGCAAACTTTATTTTTGCCTAAGCCGCCCTTTCGAGTTTTCAACTTAGCTTTCTTTTTCTCTTTTTCTATTTTTCCTTTTCTTTCATTTGTAGATTTGGTTGCGTGAAAAGCTCCAGATACTAATAATCCCCAAGAACATCAACACGTTCGATCAGTTGTTACCTCGTGGAACTTTGATGACT
Source organism: Ricinus communis (assembly GCF_019578655.1). NCBI lineage: Eukaryota > Viridiplantae > Streptophyta > Magnoliopsida > Malpighiales > Euphorbiaceae > Ricinus > Ricinus communis. The sequence continues at coordinate 5,964,630 of NC_063259.1, forward strand.
AAATTTCTTAGATGAAGGGCATATCAGACACACTCACTTATTGGACTTGCCCCTGGTGGAGAACAAGGCATGTCAGGCGCATGGTGTACTGTGTGCCCTTACCTAGACTGCAAGCATCCACTTTCTACACACCTTCGAGACTTTGCCACTAGTATGGGCAAAAGCAACAGATTTTGGAGTTCCCTTATGAATTTGAAGGCTTTTCATTAAGATAAGACTTCCTTGATAAGATGGAGAGATTCTAACCTCGCCAAGACATAAAGTATAACCTTGAATCCGAAGGCAATATGATCACAGGTGATAATTATGAACCTTGGGTCAAGCTTCAGATTACCACTTCTCCTGGATTTGTGAGGTTCAAGAGGATTCAAGAGCTAGCTATGGATTCTAAAGATGCATATGCAAATGCAAAAAAGAGGAGAAGATGAACATATGCTTCTTTTTAGATCTCATTTATTTTGCTTAAGACTTTAGCTTAGTTTTTCTTTTTAGTTAAATGATAAAGGTAATAAATAGACATATCTATGTTTGATAAAAGTTCTACACAATTTATTCATTCAGTAGTGGCCCAAATAGATACATTTTGATTCCTCATGATACAACTTTATCATCAACGAGTCCTTTCAGATTTTCTAGTTCATTTATTTTCTCTCATTGCCTTGATTTTTGCCTCAGCAGCCCTTTTTGGGTTTTTTGATCAACAGGCTACTTTTTATTTATTATTTTTATACATAATATTTTTTGAGATGATCCATATTAATTGGCTTAGAGAACTCATTTCCTTCCAAGTCCGAGATCTTAGTAGCTCCTTTAGGTAGAATTTTCTTTATCAAGTACGGCCCTTCCCAATTAGGCTTCAACTTCCCTCTTAGATCAAATATAATAGGTCTTGTGTGCTTCAAGACTAAATCTCCAGCCTTGATCTTCCCTAGCCTTATTTTCTTAATGAATGCCCTAGCTATCCGTTTCTGATACAACTACATGTGACAGGGCTTTCATCCTTCTTTCATCAACCAAAACTAACTGTTCGTATTTGTACTCTGCCCACTAGTGTTATGCTATTTCTGCCTTCAATATAACTCTCAAAGACTTCAATTCCAACTCAACTATTTCTGCCTTCAATATGGAGTCTTTTACCAATCTTTTTTATTCCATACCTTCTCTGAAAGCATTTTCTTTAAGTTCTTGATGGTCTAAGAGGGATCACAAGGAGATAGTTCTTCGTTATCCGCAAAGATTGAAGGGTAAATAAACTGAAAAGAAAAATATATATAAAATGTATGTGTGTATGTTATGAAATGCAGTATCTAATCTTTTGGGTTTTCTCTACTATAAAGGGATCACAAGGGCTTGTAAGGACAGGTGGATGCCCATTAGCAGCAAATTTAGACCTTGACACTTTAGTTGTATGCTCTATGGACCCAAGGTATTGAAGCTGACTTTTATGAGGGGATAAAAAAAACTCGGGAGGGAGCCTTGATGACCTTTGATTGGAGTACCTACCATTTTACGCTTTTTCCAGAACTCTTCCTTGTATGATATTGTATTTCACTCTAATATAATTTCAGGTTTATGATTATTTAAACATTTTCAATATTTTTTTTTATTGCTATACAAGCATACATATGACTTATATGAACAAAACCCAAAAATGCATCAAAAGGCCCTAAAATTCACAATCTTCATGCTGATGATATCATAGTTGATTGGCTGTGGAGCTGAGCCCATCGGCTCTGTACACAGCCGCTTGACTTTACAGTTGTAGAGTCCGATTTAACACTGCATATGGGGCTATATATACTCGTATACCCCTTCAAACTCCTGTATACGTGAATTTGCTTCCTTCTAGCTTCAAATATGACATAAAGAAGTGCAAAAGCCCTTAAAACCCTAACTGAAGATGCATGGACAAACTTGGGAAGTTCCATCTTTCTTCCTTTAACGCATTGCAACACACCATGCTTGGCTACATATTTCTTCACTCGATTGTTAACTTCTGGTGCACAAAAGATCATGTATGCCGATTCAATGGGCAAGAGCTATGCCCTATGATTAAAGAATTTTCTGCTATCCTTGGAGGCCCCAATGATTCTACACATCCAATTGCTTTACCAAAGCTAGATGACCCTTTTCTTGGCAAATTTGTAGAGTTATTCAACATGCCACTAGGTGAGGTACACCTATTTGGATTAGAATGATAAGCCTTTTCCTTTATGCCTAGATCATGTTAATTTCTCCTCAAGGAGAGGGAGATATCTAAAAATTGCTGGTATTGCAGAGCAAGTCCAGTTCTAGTTATCTTAACTAAAACCGTTATCGGGTTAGATATGTATAAAACCCATCAATGATTTGCTGGCAGCCTCATTCTTTTATAGGTATGAAACCAAATCTCTTTTGTTTTAATTCTTTTTGCCCTAACTTTTCCTAAGCTGCCCTTTCAGGTTTTTAACATAGTAGCCTATGGTTTTAACTTTTGCCTAAGCCGTCCTTTCAAGTTTTCGACTTAGCAGACTATTTTTCAGTTGCCCTCTCAAGCTTTCACTTTAGCTTTTTTCCTTTTTTATTTTTCTATTTTTTCTTTTGTAGGTTTGGTTGTGTGGAAAGCTTCAAATATTGGCTATCCCAAGGAATATTGGTAAGTATGAGCCGAAGCATGTGCAAGTTTGCTCTATTGCTCTGCCTCGAGGCCATGAGAACTGGATTTCTTAGATGAAGGGCATTCCAGACACAGTCATCCATTGGGCTTGTTCTTAATGGAAGATTAAGCATGTCACACTTCTTGTATATGGCGGCTGCATTCATTTGCTTAGGTTATGAGCATCCACTTTCTACACACCTTCAAGGCTTTGTCGCCAATATGGGCAAAATGAACTGATCCTAGAAATTTGTCCTAACTGAGGCAGGACTTCTTGAACAAGATGGAGAGCGCAACATCAATGCTGAAGGTGACCTAACAACTCCAACACTTAGGTTCAACTTTATGCTACCACCACACCTAGTTTTGCGAAGTTTAAGAGGACTTAGGAGCTAGCTGTTGAATCTTAGGGATGCAAATGCAAAGAGAAGAAAAGAAAGATGTTCTATATTCTTAAATCTCATTGATTTTGCTTAGGATTTAGTTTTGCCTTTTTTTTAGTAGTGCATAAATTAATTAAACAGACATATACATGTTTGATAAAAATTATAAACAATTTTATTCAGTTAGTAAAGGACCAAGTGGGTATATTTTTATTTCTCATGATACAACTCTTGTTATCAACCAGTCCTTTCGGATTTTCAAGCTCCACATTTCAGGTTTTTTGATCAACAGGCTATTTTTTTGATTTTCTTTTTCTTTTTATACATAGTATTTCTTGAGATGATCCAAGTAGATAGGCTCGGAGAATTCATTTACCTCTAAGTCTGAAATCTTAGCAGCACCCTTAGGTAGGACATTCTTCACAAAGTACAGGCCCTCCCAGTTAGGCTTGAACTCTCCTCTTGGATCAAATGCAGTATGTCTCGTATGCTTCAATCCCAAATCACCAGCTTTGATCTTTCCTGATTTCACTTTGTTATTAAGCGCTATGGCTATCATTTCCTAGTATAAAAGCATATGATAGAGAGCCTTCATCCTCTTATCATTGATTAAACCTAACTATTGATACCTCTACTTGACCCATTAATACTTTGGTATGTCAGCCTCCAAAACAACTCCTAGAGACTTTAGTTATAGCTCGACTGCTAAAATGGCTTCAGCCCTAAAAATAATGAAGTACAGAGTTAGAGCTCCTTGAAAAGCCAAGACATCAAGCTTCCATAAGTGGGATCGAATCTGAAATCGCCAACGAAAGAGCTAATGAGCAAGATGTTTAGATCCTTAAGAATTTTTTCATTGACAATTTGAGGGGTGTGATTCGGGAAGAGCTCTAATAACTTTTGGCTGGGATGGCTGCAAATCAAGCCCCACCTACTGCTCCAATTGCACCAGCTAATCCATTGCTGCTATTAATCCAATTGTGGTTGCCATTGAAACTAGTACTGTTGCTGCCAATGCTAATGCTAAAGACCTTGCAAAAAGAGGAGAGCCTAAAAAATTTAAGGATTTTGATGAGTATATGCTAAACCAAGCTAAAAGACTGCCCTTGCCACCAATGAAGCTATAAGTGGCTTGAGCGCTAGGCTTGACAAGATGCAAGGCATGCTCGAAATCAAAGGGTTGGACCCAACCTATGATTTCAAAGAATCGGTGTTGACAAGTGAAGACAAGTTGCCTACAAAATTCAGGATGCCTGAGATGAACAAGTTCAATGGGACTGCTGATCCGAAAGTTCATCTAAAGCAATATGTAACTATCATTTGAACTACCCAGTTGAGTAGGACCCAAATTGTTAAGCTATTTTTATTGTCACTAGAAAGACCTGTTGGAAACTGGTATCATGGTTTGGAATAATCTTCCAAAAGCTGAATGGCGTGATTTTTGTAACTCCTTTGTTAAACAATATGACTATAATACCAAGTTAGAGGTGCCAATTAAAGATCTTGAGTCTATTAAGCATAAACCAAATAAGTTCTTCTCTGATTTTTTGACCAGGTGGAGGAATAATGTTGGGTTCATGAAGAACAAGCTCTTTGAGAGGATGGTGGTATGAAATGTTCTTCCTAATTAAGTACTAGAAGACTTTCATGGACCTGTATGATGACGGGCTTCAAGTCAAAGAAATAAAATACAACAATAGGAAGACTGTGCAAACCGGTGAAAGGCCAAATTATTAGGCTGGAGGGAGCAGGACTTTAGATGTGAATGTTATCCAGCAACCGAGAAAGTTCTCCAACTTCAGGCAACCACTCTTAAAGGTTTTTAAAAGGTCAGTGTAGAATGGCATGCTCTAACTAGCCACTCTCAAAAACTCAACTAACCCAAATGCACCTCGTTACAAACCCAACAACTACTGTAAGTTCCACCAATCACCTAGTCACCATACAAACAACTGCATCCAGCTAAAACATGAATTCCAAGACCTCATCGATTCGAAAAAATAACTTACTAGAGCAGCCTAGTACTATAAGAAACCCTTACCAAATTATAACAAAAACTACCCCAAAACTAAGTGTCCATGATCACCCCTAATTTTAGTGAAGAGGAGATCATAAACTCTTTTGAAGACATATCTTGACCTGAACCAGTGCTAGAGAACGAACCAAATAACCCACAAAGAATCTTTATTAAGCTGGGAGCATTACTATCCGTCGTGTTCCAACATTTAAAATAGAGTGGGAAACTCCATCCCCAATTGCCTAAGAATAGTCCTAAGCCTCATAAAGGTCAGTACTATGAGTATCACCAAGCTTTTGGACATGTGATGGACTAATGCAATTGTCTCAAGCATGAGATTCAAGACTTGGTTGACTATAGGAAATGGCAAGTTGAGCAACATCCTTGGTATGAATGTAAATACCTATTGGGATAGCCCTTGGGCAAATTGGATTTTAAGGTCCACTATTCAAGGCCTAATTCGGTTGACATTCGAATTGAGGATATTATGCCAAGTGGTTGGGTTCTGATGATGATCGAATGGCTTGTGAGCCTTATATTTTGGTGGTTTGAAAGGAAGGAGAAAAGAAGTAAATCATGTCCATCGACATCTAGTATAGCTCTAGGGATGAGTGTGAAGTCTAAGATGATGGGGCGAAGGACTAAATTATCAAAACTTTTAGACCTTTTTACCCTTAAAGCCAATTGGCTCTACCTAGAGCCAATCGGTAGATCCGAATATGCTTTGTGAGAGCTCGCACTGCACAGTGCCGATTGGTTGATTTTCAAAATCCGATATCATTTTATGTGTATTTTGACTTTAAAATGCCAAAAATTAATTAAAAAAGGAAGATTCTATAAGTTAATTAATGATAATTGGTATATCTTATTGAGATATATATTTAAATTTTAAAGATTTACTATATATTAATACTAATAACCGATAATTGAATTTTTTTCTAAAAAAATTTTAAAAAATCGATATAAGGCTTATTTATCTCTGTTAAGGTTTTCTAACCCTACTACTATAAATAGAATAAGATGACCTAATTCTAGAGGGGGACTCTCATCAATTTTTTAACAATTAATAGCAATCCTAAGTTAGAGACTCTATGCTAGTGATCCAACAAGCCATTGACGAATAGGATGTGAAAGAGGAAAGTTTGAAACCATATGTCAATTATCTCAAGACTCTAGTTTGTAATTTCCTCAAGTATTCGTTCATTCATTTACCAAGAGATGAGAATCAGATGGCGGATGCACTAGCTACCCTATCATCAATGTGGGATAACCCCTCGCAACATCCAATGAAGCTATTGGTAATCATGAAGTTAGGAGCATCCTATTATTAGGGAAACTGGGTCATGCAAGTTGATGGTTCTACAAGCTGAAGAGGTTTGTAGAAGATAGAGTGTATCTCGAGGAAGCAACTGTTAAGGGAAGATACACACTTCGAATAGAGAAGAGTAGCTTGAGGTATCCAATTTCGTTGTGTTACTAAGGCTGAAACGTAACTAGTGATGGAAGAAGTGCACAAAGGAGTATGTGGGCATCATTTGAATGGCATAGTGTTGACTAGGAAGATTGATGGTTGCTATCTATGCAGCTACAATCTAAGGCAGTGTACCTATCGATGCAGTCTAGCACTAATGGCGAGTATCAAGATCGTATTCTTCGGGAAAATGAAAGCCCAGAGTTACTCCTTTTTATTCTTTGTTATATTAACCTAAAATGTATGACGAATAATTTCTAAACTAACTAATAGTTACAAGCTAAGTTCTAAGGGGGATGCAGGAATAAATGGATAATTGAAGTAACCAAGACAAGAAAGCAAACCCAAAGGGAACCTAAACTAGTTGGCAATCAAACAAAAGATAAAGGATTGATGACTCCAATTATGCTATCCGTGGATGAATTCTTAACTGAATTCAGTTTCTCTCTTGAGATAACCGAATTCCTAAACCTAATAACCTAAAGTTGGAATCTCTTCCTAACAATTGATTCTTAAATTAGCATTAAGCTTTAATCCACCTCTATTAAGCTTTGTTAATTCTTAATCCGGCTAGTTAATTATCCTTATCTCTAAGTGATTATTAACCAGTTCTTGCTATTCAAAATTCCAATTGCCAAATGGACTTCTCAATCACATAAAGCAATCTAAACACCACAATTCACAACGTCTCATGAATATTGCATTATCTTATTAATACTGAAAGCAAGAAGAATATAAAACTAACTCAAACAATCCAACAATATAATATTAAGCCAACATAGTAAAGAAATCTCAATGGATTTAATCAATCTAGCTAACCATGTTCATTATCAAAACCCATAAGAATTCAATTACAAAAATTATTAAAGGTAGAGAAATCTGAATACACCCTTGGATGAGAGTAAATAGCTCCAATTCCTCTTGCCCAATCTTGAATCGATTCTTGTTCCTCTGGCTCAAATTGAAGCCAATCAACGAACCTCTCCCAATCTTCAATCTTTGAAGGGAATCTGATTTAAACCTTGGTCTCAGTCTCCTTTTTCCTTGATTCCAACTCAGAAAACCCTCAGAGAGAGAAAAATTAGGGTTTGGGACGTTCTCCCCCCCCCCCGTTCTTTCGCATTTCCCTCTTTTCTTTCTTTTAATTAATTCATCCAGCTGCCGCGAACATGGCCGTGTTGATGGCCGTGTTGGAAACACGGTCTGGTGTTCCTGGTCGGGTTAAGAATACGGACCTGTGCTAATGGCTGTGTTACTCTCTATGGTCGTGCTCCCTAACGCCTCTTCTTCTTTGATGTGAATGCACCCAACACGACCCGTTTTGGTGCCTGTGTTGGGAACATGGCCAGTGTTTAAACCAATACAGCCATGTTCAGATTAGGGATGTGCAAACTCGACTTGTTTCGGCAACTTTGACGTCCAATTCTGCTCCAATCTTCCCTTTATCACTCTTTGACTTCTTTTGGACCTAAAGCACACAAACAAATGCATAGGGTGAGTGTTGGGACCAATTGACATCCAAATGTACATAAATTCTGCCTTAAAATTCCTATTTAGATGTGTGTATTCCACGCACATCAAAGATCATGAGTCAAGAATACTACTGGTTAACGACGGAAAATGATTGTATAGCTTTGATAAGAAAATGCCATGAGTGCTAGCTTTACAGTAACTTGAGTCATGTACCTCCAACTGAGCTGCATAATTTAATATCTTCATGGCCTTTTGCAGCTTAGGGAATTGACATTATTGGAGAAATAAAACTTCTTGCAAATGGGCATAGGTACATAGTAGTAGCGATTGACCATTTCTCTAAATGGGTCGAGGCTAAGTCATTCACCACTGTGGGGGCCAGATAAATGGCCAGGTTTATAGAAAGATATCTGATCTATAAATATGGAGTCCCACATCATGTTGTGACAGCTAATAGGGTGCAGTTCATGGGTGAAATGGCAGACTTGTTAGCAGAATGCAAGATCGAGCATCAGAGGTCTTCTCTATACAAAGCTCAGGCAAATGGAGCAATGAAAACAATTAACAAGAAGTTAGAGAAAATTCTCTTGAAGATAGTACAGGATCACAAGGATTGGTCATTTCGGTTACCTTTTGCACTTTGAGGATATTAAAGGATTGAACAATCATCGACTCGGTAGACTCTGTACTCTTTAGTTTGTGGGACTGAAGTGCTTTTTCCAGTTGAAGTTAGAGTTGAAGTCTTTGAGAGTTATGCTGGAGGCAGAAAAACCCAAGTACCAATGGGCTAAGTACAGATACCAACAGTTGGCTCTAGTTGATGAAAGAAGGATGAAAGCCCTATATCATATCCAAATGTGCCAAGAACGAATAGCTAGGGTGTTCAATAAGAGAGTGAAGCTAAGAGAAATTAGAGCTGGAGATTTGGTATTAAAACACACAAGACCTACTGTTTACGATCCAAGAGGGATGTTCAAGCCTAATTGGGAAGGCCCATACTTAGTGAAGAGAATCTTGCCTAAAGGTGCTGCTAAGATCTCATATCTGGTGGGAAACAAGTTGTCTGAACTAATCAACCTAGATCATCTCAAGAAATAATATGTGTAAAAAATATATAATAGAAAAGATAGCCTACTGATTGAAAGACCCAAAAGGGTTGGTCAAGCAAAAATCAAGGAAAGGAGAGAAAATAATCAATTGGAAAATTTGAAAAGATGGACTAATGACAGCAATTATATCATGAGAAATCAAAATGTACCCATTTGGGCCTCGATTAAATGGATAAATTGTTTGGGATTTTTATCAAGCATATATATGTCTGTCTATTACTTTATACACTAACTGAAAAGAAAAACTAAGCTAAAGTACTAAGCAAAACAAATAAGATCTAAAAAGAAACAAATATTTTTCATTTTCTCCTCTTTGTATATGCATCTTTAGAATCGACACCTAGCTCTTTGGTCCTCTTAAACCTTGCAAATCTAGGAGAAGTGATAATCTGAAGCTCAACCCAAGCTTTGTAGTTATCATCCGTGGTCAGATCACCTTCGAAGTCAAGATTGTACTCTATGTCCCGACGAGACGAGAGTCTCTCCATCTTGTCTAAGAAATCCTGCTTGAATGGGAAGCCTTCAAATTCATGAGGAAATTCCAAGATCTGTTGCTTCTGCCCGTAATAACAATGAAGTCTTAAGGGTGTGTAGAAAGTGGATGCTCGCAATCCAGGTAGAGGCACACAATCACTGTATACCTTAAGTGTGACGTGCTTGACTCTCCACAAGGGACAGGACCAACGAATAAGTGAATCAAGGATTCCTTTCATCCGAGAAATGCAGCCATCACGGTCACGTGAGGTAACAACTGATCGAAATTCCATGTGCTTCAGCTCATATTTATCAATGTTTATTGGGATAATTAGTATTTGGAGCTTTTTATGCAACCAAATCTGTAAAAGAAAAAGAAAAAGAAAGCTAAATTGAAAACCTGAAAGGACGGCTTAGGCAGTAACAAAGTCTGCTAAGCTGAAAATCCGAAGGGCGGCTTAGGCAAAAGTTAAGAAAAAATAATGAGACTACCTCTAAACAGTTGATGGGTTTTGTAAATATTTAGCCAAATGATAGTTTCAGCCAAAATGGTGGGTATAGGATTCGCTCTATGTTCCATTTGATCAATGATGCTAGTAATCCTAATGTCTTCCCGTCCTTGAGGAGAAATCAGCAGAAATTAGGCATAAAGACAAAAGCCTAGCATCCGAATCCAAGCAGGTATTCCACTTTCTTTCTTCTCACAATAAGAGATTAGAGAAGTAAGGGCAATGTACTCACTATCAGAATGAGAAAGCACTTCAGTTGGGGGCATGTCAAATAGCTCCACCAATTTACTAAGGAAGGGATCATCAAGCTTTGGTAGAGCAATTGGATAAGAGGAAGCCACAAGATCTCCCATAATGGTGGATAACTCTTCAATTATGGGGCACAACTCTTGCTTATTGAACCTAAAGACATGATTTCTTGAACACCAAAAGTTGACAGCAGAATGAAGAAATCTTAATGAAGCTTGGTGTGTTGCATGGCTTTGAAGGATAAAATATGGAATTTCCCAACCTTGATCCAACCATCAACAGTTAGGGTTTTGAGAAGGGTCTGTAGGATTTTGACACTTTTTTGGAACATGTTTTTTAACTTTTTGAAGAAGGAATCATGTATGGAGAAGTGTGAGGGGTACATGGGTATTTATAGCCTCAAAATCAAGGTTTTTATTTGGACTCAATCATTGCAGAGCTGAATCGGCTGATCATATAGCCAATTGGCTTTGGACATAACTGAATCGGCTTAGCACACAATCGATTTGCTATATAATGTCATCAAACAAATTTTTGGCCTTTAGGAGGATTTTTTGGCATTTTCTCAGCCCTAGTCATATGCGCACCCGAAATAGACAATATAAAGAAAGAAGTAGTGACAATGCATGTACCGAAAGTGCAAAACTTTATATATCAAGATTTAGGTTTTACAAGTGATGGCAGAAAAAGAAAAGTACAAGCAATAATAAAAGAATCAAAAGCCAGGGTTCTCCCTTGAAATCCCCATCTCATTGTCTGAATCAGTGTCCATCTCCAAGAAGTAGATAACTGAAGCGTCAGAGTGTTGATCCTACGATGTTGAGCATTAATATGACTTTGTCGGTCGTCCACCTGCTCTTGTGGTCTCTCTGATGAAAAACCCAAAAGGGGATTAGTTAGTTCATTTTATACATACATACATGCATACATTTTGCATTGCATAAATTATTCTTTTACTGACGGTTGGCTCCAGAGCAGTAAGGACACAGCAGATGAACTACAAACAAAATAGTTAGGCAAAGTAGGCAGAATAAAAAAGAAAAAAGATAAAGGACTCAAATTAACCTACAAAAGGTACCTGAGACATGATGTGATCAGTGAATGATACAATCATCAATAATTAAGGAATAAAGGAAGTGTAATCTGTCCTCCGGAATCAGATGGTGAGATCCTCAAGCTTGTCATATTCCACCAAACATGTTACTAGCTCCTCCCTAGCGAGGTCCATTGTCTAAACATAGAGAGGTATGGAGGCAAGGGAACTCGGCATATGCTAGGGCCTCACTCCCACTTCTAAATCCTATCACCCAAATACCATGCCTGGCAAGCAGGTCTGGCCAGCGAAATCCTCCTTTGCTCAAGGTCAGCAATAGAAAGCATGTAGGGATCCTAGTGATGGTGCTCCCCCAACCAATCGCTCTGAATTTGCATAATTGGAGGGTAAGTAACTATATGCATTGTAAATAAGAGTAATGTTTTTCTAGTTACCTTGTCCTAAATTAGGGAGTTGATCCACATGTGGTGCACGTGGACCTATGCCCACTCTAGAGGGACACTCCAGCTCGAGCCTCAGCTACTCAAGCGAGGGAAAGCCGGTGAAGTGCAGATGGGCTGTAAACCCACCAAAAGGCCAATCTCCAAGGCCTAAACCTACAAAATAGGAATCAACATTCACAATGCAATAAAAGAAATCAGAAAAGTGAAGTTAGAGCATAATTTACAGGGATTGTATGCTAGAAGCTGTAGGTCCACTTACTGTCTCAAACCGTAATGTCCATTTGATGATACAAGTATGCGAGAGCCGTAGACCCCCAATTATAGAAGGAGACCTAGTCCAAATCTCATAGTGAGGCCAAATAGTGAAAGTTCAGTAAATTTCCTGAATCACTAAACAAAGTCATACCGAAGAGATCCACTAGAAAGGCTCGGGCCATCTGATCCACTTTCAGAGCATACTTTAGTAAGCGATGCAACAAGTGTTCTTACACATCGACAACAATATGAATAAATCACTAATAAAGTGCTCCCGGACATTGGAGCGTTGATTATGGATCATGTCGTTAAATGGCATGGGTGTAGTGGTGAAATCAATAGGATGGCAGCAAATGAGAGAGAGGAGAGAGTCAGCTCATCGACCGCGGTATGGAAGGTCTGGGTGTTGTTTGTCCACCTCTCGAGCAAAGCGTAGATGAAGGTGTGGTCCATCCTCCCAGTAACTGACGAAAGCATAGCAATGGAAGCCAGTGTTACTAATCGTAGCATAAATAGGGCTCAAGAGCTCATCAAACCACTTACAAGCACTGTAAAAGTTTCTGGCAAACCGGATCGACACAACGTCACTTTAAAAAAGCACAAGCACATGTATGTAAACACATCGCACACCACGAAAAGGGCCTCAAGCAAGTAATATTACATCAATTTATTGTTATTTAACGCTAAAACACCGTAAAAATCGCAAAGTTTACTACTAATGCTAGAGAAAGGAAATCATCAAGTTTAACTTTAGGGTTGCTTTTCGGCCTGTGCACGGTCATTTCAAACTGTGCAATGCCGATTGGCTCTATGGGTTAGGGCACGACTTTTTTCACACTCTTTCACAATATTATGCCTATTTTGAAAAATAATGTGTCTATCTAGTATATTAGTGATAGAAAATAAAGTCTAAACCTAGAAAATAACCTCTTGGATAGCCAAAACCACCTGGTGATTATTTAATTTCGCTAAAAGGGGGATCTCCTCTCCTTTCACAACCCCTGAATCGTTTTGGTGAGAAAATTGTAGGGAGAACTCTTAGTTTGGTTCGATTAGGGTGCGTCTTGAGAATCTCTATGATCAGATTGCCATTTCAGGACTGGTTTCACAAGATTTGGTTAAGAAACGGGTGAGAAATAAAAAAAAAAAAGCAAAAAGGCGTATGAGAGAAAGCAAAAGGAAAAATGAAGATAAAATGGTTTGTGAAGGCCTTATGTAGGTTTAAGGAAGGGCAAAAGTGCCATTTAGGCCCCGGCCTAATGAAATTATATTTTAGTCCTTGAATGGACCAATACTGATACAAGTCCCTAGAAAATGTATGGAAGATCAAATTGCACCATAAGGTGGAAACTTTTTAAAAATTATAAAATTATATTTTAGCACCTAGGTGGACTAAATGTCAACATATCCTCTAAAAAACATCAAATGAATTAGATTACAACCCAAGGTAGGAAATTCTTAACTAAAAGCACTGAAAAATGGAAAATATTAATTTGACCAGAAATGGTGAAATAGCCAGAGGGGAGGCTTTGAAATCATGATATCAACGGGCGTGGTTCGATATCGACAAGCGTGGTTCCTATTTCAACAGGCGTGGATCCCATCTCAATGGGCCTAGTTCCCATTTTAATGGGCATGGTTCCCAAATCAATGGAAATGGTTCCCATATCAGTGGGCGTGGTTCCCATATAAATGGATGTGGTTCCCATATCACTGAACGTGGTTCCTAAATTCAAGTAGGCGAAGACCTCAAAACTCAAGCGAGCATGGTCCCCACAATCAAATCAAAAGTCCTTTCCAAGCTTACGGGGCATGGCTTTTACAATTCATCAAGATATCCTTTTTATCGTATCCTTGATGTTTATGATTTGTCACAATTTTGTAGAAACTGTTGTTTCACCCCTCAAACTTAATTTTTTCTGACAATTAAATCCAAATTGATTCTAAGTGTTTTTAACTCAACTATTCTCAACCCTAATCTCGGATTCGTCCTCTCTCAATCTTTGAAACTCGAGAAAGGTAATAACTTTCATCATATTATTTTTTTGTAATTCCTCGATATCTAGATCCGAAAAATGGGTGCTAACAACTGTCCCCAAATTGTCGAAAATAATAAGCGTGCATGTGATGAAATAAATTGAGGCAAATCATAGACATTAAGGATACAAAAAAAAAATAAATATCTTGATGAACTATAGGAGCCACATGCCATAAGCTTGAATTTGATGCATAAAAATTTAATTTAATGTAGGGACCACACTCGCTTAAAACTTGAGGACTTTTCTTACTTGTGCTTGGAGGGCTTTGACTACAATTTGGGAACTACGCCCATCGATTTGGGAACTATGCCCGTTGATTTTACCTTTGTAGAGACTTTCCTCTAGCTACTTTTCACTTCGAGATGTAATTTTACTGTATTTGCCACTTCAAGTCAATTTGCTAGTTTTCTACTTCTTGGTATTTTTGGTCTGACTTAATTGATTTCTTCTAAGAGTTATGTCGGTAGTTGGCCCACTTCAAGTCGATTTGCTAATTTTCTACTTCTTGGTATTTTTGGTCTGACTTAATTGATGTCTTCTAAGAGTTTTATCGGTAGTTGGCCTGCCCAGGGACTAAAGTGTAATTTTGATTAATTAAGGGCCAAATTGGTAATTTTTTTAAAACTTCGGCCTTGTGATGCAAATTGATCTTCCATATGTCTTCTAGTGACTTGTGTTGGTATTTGGTCCATATGGGACCTAAAATATAATTTCAAAAGGTTAGGGATCAAAATTGCATATTTGCTTTTCTTAGGACTTATACATATCCTTTCACCCATTCAACATTCACTTTACCCATTTCTTCCTTCGTTTTCTCTCAAATCCCTTTTCACTCTTTCTTCGATTTCTTTCCCATTTCTTAACCAGATTTTGCATAATTAGTCTTGAAATGGTGGCCTCGTCTTTTAGATTCTTCGGACGCACCCCAATTACACCAAATTGGAGTTTTCACCACTAGTTTCTCGCTAGAATGATCTTATGCTTGTCAAAGGGAAGGAGATCCTTTTCTTAGCAAAATTGAACACTCACTGGGTGTTTTCGGCTGTTGGAGAGGTATTTTTCTAGCTTTGAATCTTATTTCCTATCATTTATATACTAGATATACATGTTATTTGCCCTCAAGCCAAACGGGCATGGCCCAACATTAAATCAGCAATCAAAGTTTGAGCTTACGAGGTATGACTTCCACAGCTCACATATCCTTTTGCTATATCCTTGATGTCTATGATTTATCTCTATTTATTTCACGCATTTACATGCTCATAAATTTTGACAAATCAAAGTCAACTCTCAGCACCCCTTTTCCAAATCTAGATATTGAGGGAAAAATGGAAAATCCTGAGATGATATTTACTGCTTTCTCGGGTCCTGAGAGATGAAGGACAAACGAATCCTTAGCTAGGGTCAAGGTTAATCTAATTGGAATTACCTTTTTGAAATCAATTTGGAGAAAATTGTTAGAAAAAATTAAGTTTCAGGGTCAAAACGAAGTTTTGATAAATTCATGGACCTAATTGTGAGTTTTTATAATGTTTTCCAGTGTGGAGGCGATCGACTATACATAGTGCCGATTCAATTTTTACAATCCAACATCGTATTTTATGACGATTTCACGTCTAGATACAGATCTTAGAAGGTTTCCTTGATGATAATCATCATTTTTATCGATAATTATTTAAATTTTAAAAGTAAAATCTGATACTTATTTATATATTCATAAAATCTATCGCTTTCTCTAGAGTTTCTCTTTAAACTCTACCTCTACAAATAGAAAGAGGTGCTTAGGATTTTAAGGGGGAATCAAGAATTGAGAATTGGTCGTAAGTGAGATTGACACTTGAGAATTATTGACAAAGAAAATACAGAGAGAAAATATAGAGAGAAAAAAAGGAAAAACATTGTCGTTCTTAGTTAATATTAGAGGATTCAAGCCACTAAGAAAGAATAATTTTAGGAAACAAGCCATTGATGAAAGAATCATTTTTAAAAACTATTTCTAAATCAATAAAAGGTTTCTTTATGCCAGATTTATCATTGGATTCCTACCCAGTCTTCGATTCAACTGCATTCTCATCACCTAACACTCGCAGATTCAATATTCATGGTGACAACTTGAGGGTTCTTGCCACCATACATCCGCATTCATCATAAAATTGGTTCTTTCATTATTTTTCTTTTCCTTTTTTCTATATTTTTTAAATTATTTTTCTTACAAACTTGATTAGGGTTTTGATCTATGGCAAGTATGATTAGATTAGATATTTTCTATAAATATGCATGTTAATAGGATTTTGAATCTGATAATAAGAACTTAGGGTTTTTAGATTTATTTGCATTATGATTAAATAATTAAACCTGTTAAGCATGACTTTTTTTGTTCTAATTTGCCTTTTATAGTTTATGATATTTAGGGTTTTGATCGTTTGATCGACTTTTATTTTTTTATTTTAATTCTTTTTTATAAATCTTTCTTTCATTCTAATTGATTTTTAATGACTGTGCATGTGAAATTCGGCTATAGGGATAAGAAATTGTACTGACAATCGAAGAAATAAGCCTGGGGACCCTAGACCCGATCGGCTCTTCATATAGAGCCGATTGACTATTCAAGCCAAACACCCATTTTTGTGTTTTTTGGCGATTTTGATGTACTTTCAACCTTTGTATAATTTTTTTGTCTTTCTTTTTCACACTCGTAGTCGTAGGCGGGTTGTAATAATTAGGTTTCTACTTTCTATTTTCTTTGGTTTATTTTTATTTATTATATGTTAATTAAATATATGATTGTATGATTGATTAATTAAAAATGGGCCACATAGACTTAGGATTAAAATTAATCTAACATGAATCTAGTAGTCCAAATAGGCTAATCAATTTTAATTGGGTTTAAAACCCTAAATTCCAAGTAGACTAGTGGGCTTTTGCATGTGTAGTTAAGGCTTGAACTTTTTTAAGGTTAAGATCACAATGAATGGGCCTTTCCATAACAAGTAGTCCACTAGGCTTAAAGGTTAGAATTGAATAGTATAATTGATAATTGGGCTAGACTAGGTGGGCCTTATGCTTAATTCATTAGGAAATTAGGCTAACCATTTAATATAAATGGGCTAGACTTAGGTGTACTATGTGTGTTGTTTTGGCATGCCTGTGAATGAACTGCTTGCATTTATAGAAAATAATTTGTCAAACAATAAAATTAAAAGACTAATATACCCAAATAAGGAAGTGGCTTCCGAATCCATCTTTCGACTCTGTGGCGTAAGCTTCCTTATGGAACCTGAGAAACGCCACTCATTAGTAAAAGTGTCCCGGTGATTACCTGGGTAGCGTCTCCCATCTCCGCGCTAGTCTTAGTGACTAGTTCTTATGTTCCCTGATTAGGTTGAAAAGCCTTACAGTGCCATAGTCATTAAAAGCAATTGGATGCGCACCTGAAACCACCGCCTAGAGTTAGTATGCAAAGTAATAAACAAACATATGCATGTTTGATAAAAATTCTAAATAATTTATTCATTTAGTAAAGGCTAAAATTGCTACATTTTGATTTCTCACAATATAACTCTTCTTATCAACCTATCATTTTAGATTTTCTAGTTGATTATTTTCTCTCATTACCTTGATTTTTGTGTGACCAGCCCTTTTCGAATTTTCTGATTAGCAAGCTATTTTTTCTATTATATTCTTATATTTTTATACGTAGTATTTCTTGAGACAGTCCAGGTTAATTGGCTTAGAGGACTCGTTTCCTTCCAAGTTTGAGATCTTAGCGACACTTTTAGGCAATTTTATTTACCAAGTATGAGCCTTCCTAATTAGGCTTGAGCTTTCCTCTTAGGCCAAATGCAGTAGGTCTTGTGTGCTTCAACACTAAATCATTGGCTTTGATCTTCACTAGCTTCACTTTCTTACTGAATGCCCTAGCTATCTGTTTCTTATACAACTGCATCAGGTATATGGGGCTTTTATTGTTTTCTCAATCACCACACTGTTGGTACCTCTGTTTGACCTACTGATGTTATGGTATTTCAACCTCCAATACAACTCTCAAAGACTTTAACTCTAATTCAATCGGCAAGACTGCTTCGATCTCATAAACTAAAGAGTATGGAGTTTGTCTTGTCGACGTCCGCTTAGTTATTTGACATCTCCAAAGTGCAAAGGGTAACCAAAATGACCATCCTTATGATTCCATACCATATTTGGGAGTATTTTCTTTAAGTTCTTATTGGCTACTTCCATTGCTCCATTGGTCTGACGTCTGTACAGAAAAGACCTGTGATGCTCGATCTTGTATTCAGCTAATAGGTCTACTGGTTTGCCCATGAAATGTATGCCATTCTCTTTTAAATGTGATGTGGAACCCTATATCTTCAAATCAAATTTCTTTCTATAAACTTGGCCATCTGTCTTCTCCCATGATAGTGAACGACTCAACTTCAACCCACTTAGAGAAATAGTTGATTACCACTATTATGTATCTATGACCATTCGAATGAGTTTTTATCTCTCTGATGATGTTGATTCCCTAAGCTGCAAAAGGCCATGGGGATGAAAAATTGTGTAACTCAATTAAAGGTATGTGACTCAAGTCATTGTAAAGCTGGCATTCACGACATTTCCTTACTAGAGCTATACAATTCTTTTCCATTATTAACTAGTAATAACCTTGATACAAAACCTTTCTAATTAGCACTCTGTCGTTCATATAATGCTCGCAGACCCCTTAGTAACACATCGAAGCTGGACCCTTAAAGTCATTCTTTTGTAAAGCACTCCTTCATGGTTGAGGTAGTTCTGGCCTATATCTGCAGCGCATACTATCAGCACCTATTTTCCATATCTAGACAAAAAGGGAATTACAGAAAATCTGATGATGAAAAGCTACTGCCTTTCTCGAGTCTAGGAGGTTAAGGAAGTGCGAATTTGAGTGGAGGATGGGAATAATTGGACTTAAAATTACTTTTTTAGAATCAATTTGGACCCAATTGATAGAAAATTTTTTTGGGGTAATCGGTTAATTATCCATTTCTTTTTGTTAGCATTATTGTAAACCATTTGATCCTCTTATTATATTATAAAAAAGTAGGAGAGATCTCTTCTTTAATCGAAAAGGGGAGGGGAATGAGAGTCGGACACTTATGGGTAATGGAATGACCTCCTTACCTAAGATGGGAGGTTCCCGTCGAGACTAAGCCCAAAGCTAAGAGCCCAGTACCTCTAACTAGACTTGGTTAGCCTGATAAGGAGATTCAGAAGGTGGGAAGATAAGGCGCTATCTTTCCAAAGTTGGTATTTTCCAATGTAATGGTTCGACTCACTTATATGGGTACAAGAGGCTTGACTATATTTTACTTTATATAATTAAGTTTAGCTGGAGTTAGAGTGGATCGATCTAGCTACCCTAATTAATCTAGATTCAACAGCATTTTGAAATGTGGTTCTTTTTAGATCTGCTTTAAATACGAGAATATACTCAAATTTTCCTCGATTCACAGAGATCATTACTCCATGAGGAGTGTCGAGTTCTCCTTTATTCCAAGCTTCTTTGTATTCCAGTAGTATGTTCTTCCTATACCTTACTCGCCTCATGCGAGTTTTAGTTGCTTCCTATTGATGGATCATCATCTTTTTCAACTCTTTTCGATTCTCTAGAATGGGAACGGCTAATAGTTCCTTTGACACCATTTCTACCACTCCTATATCAGAAAAAAATGGTAGTTTTTACAAATAAAGGGACTGAATTTTCAAAAAATTGGCACTTTTCTCCCGTAGAGCAAATCTGCTCCACACAGAGCTGATCAGCTTAGCAGAGAGCCGAATCGGCTCTCTACGTAGCCGATTGGCTCTCCATAATATTGATTGGCTATTTTTTCGAATCTGACGCCGGTTTAGGTATATTTTCGACCTAAAATGCCAAAAATTAGTGAAAGTAAGTTTCTAGAAGGTATTTAATATAATCATTGGAGTTTTCAAATATTTTTAATGATAAGTGTTTGAATATAAAAAATTTGATCCTTTTTTTATTTAATATCAATATGATAAAGGGGATAGGTAATTACAAGTTTATTTTTAAATAATTGAATAAGTATTTGTATTTTGTAGGTTTTCCTAACCTTACTCCTATAAATAGAATAATATGGCCAAAGATCTAGATTAGCGACACAGATTAATTACTAGAGCGACATTCCTCAAAGTTTTTTAACTACATCGACATATACAAAGCTCTTAGCCAGCCACTAAGAAAAGGTCCCAATTAGGAAAACCCATTAAAGAACGACAAAGACTTTTCTAAAACCCCAAAAGCAGAACTAGATTCCCAACCACTCTTTGATTCAATAGCTTCCTCGTCTCTTGAGACTTGAAAAATAACAACCAACGGTGACAACTTGAGGGTTCCTCTATATTCACATCATCATCTCTTTCCCACTTGTTTCTTTTATATATATTTATTTATAGAAACAAGATTAGGATCTTCTTTTTAATGTTTGTTCCATATGATTCACATGACTAGACTAGAATTCCTTTCTATTTCATATGCTGATTTTCTGAGATTTTGAATTTGATAATAAGAACACATAAGGTTTTGAATTTGATTTGATTGGATTTTGATAGTAAATATAATTAAATTATATTTCATCTTTTTGTTAATTTTACATGTTCTAACTGAATTTTTACCCTATGTGCATGTGAAAATCAATTATGGGCATACAAAATGAAGGAAAACTAGAGGATAGCCAACCGAAGCATACAAAGGTGATCGGGCTCAATGCAAAGCGGATTCTGTTGTGCATTAAGCCTATCAGTTGTGCATGACTTTAGGCTAACTTTCGAGTTCCAATGTATTTTTTGGTGATTTTATGTACCGTAACTTAGTGTTTCGGGTTTTTCTTTCCAGTTTTTTAGTTGTAAGCGGATGTAGAAAAAGCTTCTGATTTTGATGAATTGGAAACGTGTGTTTTCCATTTCTATTTACCTAGTTCATATTTTTCTTTCATGTGTTCGGGGGGTTGTAATAGCTAGATTTATTTTCTGCTCTTTATTTTTGCTTTATCTATGATGGATGCTAAACATATGTTGTATGATTATCTAATTAAAACTGACATATAGATAGTATGCCTTAAAATTGACCTAGTATGAAAACTATAGTCCATTAGGTTAATTAGAAGGTAATTGGGCTTTAAAATCCATATAGACTTAGTAGTAGATCTTTGCCATACTTTAATTGAATTAATTGAGCCATATTTAGACTTAAAGGCTAGAAATCAAAGCATAATTTGTAATCGATCTAGACAAAGTAGGCCTTATATATAATTAACTAGTAAGTTAGGTTAATAATTTTGAGTATGGATGGAATTTAATAAAAATGGGCTAGATTTAGGTGGACCTCGCATGCTATAGTGTTTGATGTGTAATATATAATTATTGCATTTATAAGGAATAACATGTTAAATAATAAAATTAAAGACAAATATACACAAATAAGGAAGTTGACTTCCAGATCCATCTCTAGATTTGTGATGTAAGCTTCCTTATAGAATCGAGAAACATCACTCATTAGTAAAAGTGTCCCGGTGATTAGTTAGTGTGTTCCCAATTAGGCTGAAAATCCTTGCAGTGCCATAGTCGCTAAAGATACTTGGGTGCACGTAAAACCGCCACCCACACATACCTTTCCTTTCATAGTTGCTTCCTTAGATTTACCATGTCTTGTACAACTCTTTTCAAATCATAAAACCAAAGCTTCTCTTTTGGTCCCATTTGGACTTGCATTACCTAGTCTACCTAATAATAAGTCGATCCTGACTTCACGATCAACAACAGCTTCATTAGAAGTTGCAAGGCATTGCCCTACATCGATGATAGGGTGGCCAATACATCCGCCATCTAGTTCTCATCTCGAGGAAAGTGTATGAACAAACACTTAAAGAAGTTGCAAACCAAAGTCTTGAGGTAATTAACATATGCTTCAACCTTTGCTCTTTTACATCCCATTCCTCGATGGCTTTTTGAATAACTAACATGGAGTCCCTGTAGACTATTAGCTGCTTCACTCCAGCTACTATGGCCACTTGTAATCCAAATAAGCAAGCTTCATACTCTGCCATGTTATTGGTCACTTTAAAGTCTAATCTTTGCCATTGGTAGAATTTGTACTTCTAGTGTGATTAGAACTACTCCTAACCCTACACCTTTTGCATTCCCAACTCCATCAAAGTATATCTTCCATTCTTGAATCTCAATTGCCCCTAAATTCTCATCAAGAAACTCTAGATCTCAAGGTTCATCTCCGTCGATCGCATTCTAAGCTAAGAATTCTGCTACTGTCCTCCCCTTGACTACCTTCTTAGTGACGTACTCAAAATCAAATTCCTTTAGGGGTACTAACTATCTAGCTAACTTTCATGTAAGAGACAGGGCTTCGAACATGTAATTTAGAGGGTCAATTTTTAAAATTGCTTGCACCCTATAAGAATGGAAGTAGTACCTCAATTTCCTCATGGCCCATATCATTGTTAAACATGTCTTCTCCATGAGGATATACTTTGACTTATGATGTAGCAATTTCTTTCTGAGGTAACACACTGCATGCTCCATATCATTAGGTCTACACTATGTACCATTGCTCCCATGGCATCTTCTTCCAAGGCCAAATATAGAATCAAAGGCTTTCCATCTTTCAACAGCTTGAGTACTGTGGCTTCATCAAATACTCTTTAATTTTGTCAAAGGCTTTCTGACAGTGTTCATCCCATACAACGGGCTGATGGTTCCTTAAAAGTTTGAATATGGGATCACAAACCATTATGAGCTTGGAAATGAACCCACTTATGTATTACAAGCATCCGAGATACCCTTTAACTTTTTCTCTATCTTCGATGTTGGCAACTCTTGAATAGCCTTAACCTTGTCTAGATCGATCTCTATTCCTCGTTGACTCACTATGTGCCCCAGCAACTTCCTTAATGTTACTCCGAATATGCTCTTCTTCGGATTGACTCTGAGGTTATACTTTTCTACTCATCCTAAGAACTTATCAAGAACTTGGAAATGCCCTTACCTTGTTCAAACTTTACCATCACATCCTCTACATATACCTCCACCCCATGTGCATTATGTCGTGAAACAAGTTAGTGGCTACCCACTAATAAGTTGCCCGCACATTCTTTAGTCTAAAAGGCATAACCTTATAGCAATATGTCTCCCACTCAGCGATGAACGACGTCTTCAGCTTGTTTACTACTGCCATTATGATCTGATTGTATCAGGAGAACCCATCTGTGAAAGAGTACATTGCGTTTGAGGTAGAACTGTCGACTATCATATCTATATGAGGAAGAGGAAAATCATCTTTAGGGCATGCCTTGTTTAGATTCCAATAATCCACACACATTTTAACCTTCACCAACCACTCAAGATAGTCAACTACGTCGAGGATATTAGCTTCTACTTATTTAGCAACTTCTTCTCATATCTTTTTTGCCTATTTTGGTCTTAGCCTTCTCATCTTTTGCGTAATTGACTTGATGTACGGATAGGATAGAACCTTGGCATATTGTTGTATGACCAAGCAAATATTGTTTTTCTTTTTTCTATTATTTTTTCAAATTCTCTCCTCTCTTTAAGAGTTATGTCATAAGCTATCAAGATATTTCTTGGATTTGCATCTAGGCCTAAATTAAATGAATCAATTTGGATGTCAAACATGCACATATCAGATTATCAAAATGCATACTACCATTAGGAAAAATATCGCACAAGTAAGCAAAATTATTGTTCATATAATTGATCTTTGAAAAAAAAGAAATGTTGTCCTCATAAAGATCAAACATTATTACATTGATGTAGATGATTCTATGCACGTTTATTGACTGTTTATCAGTCGTTTATTCGCGTATTTGAGTCATATTTATTCCTATTTCATCGCACTGTGGTATGTTTATGAATTTTTCAGGTTTTCGGACTCCTCGATAGAGATTGATTGATTTACGGGCATAAACCAAGCTATTTAGATGATTTACGCGTATTAGATGCTTATCGGACTCAATTCCTTGTTGGCGCGCAGTTCTCCCTTGGACAATTTCAGAAATTTTGCATTTCATGGAGGTGGGTGCCCGTTGCACGGGCCGTGCATATTTGCATGGACCGTTGCACCGGTCGTACATGTTGCGGCCCATAGCGCAGGTCGTGCATATGTCTACAGACCGTAACGCAGTGAAGCGGTTTGCCTATACATAGGCGCACGCAAAACGAGACGGGGTTTCGCTGCTGATTTTTGGACTTCTCTATGCGTGCGACCCCTCACTTCTGCACCTCTATTCTTAACATTTTGGGAGACCAACGTCAGTAGAAAGGATTGATTTGGAGGATTCAAGCAAAGATTGAAGTTTCTAGACGATTGACCGAGACATCTGAGATCCATACTTGAGGCTGGTTTCAGAATTGGCACTTGCAACATTCCCACTCCGACTTGATAGAAGAGCGGTTATATGTTTCATTTTCTTTTCTGTTATTTATTTCCTTTTGTATTTGTTTCTTTCATTATGAGTAGTAGCTAGGACTGCCGAACCTATTGGGGTTCATCTTTATTGATGGTTTGTGTTTAAATATTGGATTTTTATCTAACATTTTTATAATCTTCTTACTGTTTAGTAATAAAATTTGATTCAATTAATTTGAGACGTTAAATTAATTGTCTTTTGGGTTGTTTCTTGACATTGAGAAATGCTTTTTACAACTGGAAATTAAATAGTAAGAACTGGACACTTAGAGATAAGGTTAATTCACTCGCCGGATTAAGACTTAACTACTCTTAATAGTTCTAAATCACGCTTAATGCTAATCTGTAATAATCTTATAGGAAGAGATTCCATTAGGTTAGTGCAGATTTAGGAACTCTGTGAGCTCGAGAGAGGAGCAGAGTTCGATTTAGGATTTAGGCATGGGTAACGAGATTGGCAGTTTATAAAATCAACCTTAGAATTCCATCACTTAGGTCCCCTTTGGGTTTGCTTCTTTGTTATGGTTGTCTTTTGATTATGAGTTGCTATTGTTCTTTTATTTGCATTCATAAACATTAGTTAATTAATTTAGACTTGTCACACCTTATTTTAGATTAAATAACATAATGAACAGTAGTAACTTTAGGTTTACCCGATCTCCAGGGATACGACCTTGATACTCACTAGTGCTAGACCGCATCGATAGGTTCACTGCTTTAAGTGTAGGTTGCATAAGTAGCCCATCAAGTTTTTGGCGCCGTTGCTGGGGAATAGTAATGGTAAACTAGAGTGAATTGTTTTTGTGTTAATTTAGTCATTATCTGTTTATTCATTCATTCTTTATTTTTTTATTATTTTATTTTATTACTTTTGTTGATTGGTGGTTGTTTGGTTTTCCGTTTCAGGTAGTTTATGACTAGGAGCTCTAACCCTGATCCCATAGCACCCTTATCTGACCCGGAGCGCTCTCTCAGATTATTGAGACGATGTTTGCAGGCAGTTGAGGAGGAGGACGGAGTTATAGTTCAGGTTCGAGGAGTTGACGCGATGGAGAACCTCAATCCCCAAGCCATTAATAATCAGAGGACGATGTACGAGTTTGCTCGACCATCTTTGGATGGGACAAAAACTAGTATAGTCAGACCTGCTGTAGCGGCCAAAAATTTTGAAATAAAAGCCAACATTATCCAGATGATCCAGCAGAGCGTGCAGTTTGGAGGATTGCCCAGCGAGGATCCCAATGCACTTATCTCTAATTTTTGGAGATTTGTGACACATTCAAGATAAATGGAACAATCGATGACGCCATTCGGCTGAGATTGTTTCCATTTTCCTTGAGGGACAGAGTTAAGAGATGGTTGCAATCCCTTCCACAATAAATGATTACTACTTGGAAGGCGTTGGCCGAAAAAAATTTATATAAGTATTTTCCTCCCGCTAAAACTGCTAAACTTAGAAATGACATATCTTCTTTTGTGCAGTTTGATGATGAAAGCATGTATGATGCATGGGAGAGGTTTAAAGATCTTTTGAGATGCTGCCCACATCACGGATTGTCAATGTGGATGCAGGTTCAGACCTTCTACAGCGGGTTGAACCTTGCAACGAGGCATATGGTGGATGCTGCAGCAGGTGGGGCGCTAAGCGATGGGCGGCGGGCTCAAAACTGATAGAGGAAATGGCCATGAACAACTATCGGTGGCAATCCTCTAGGAGCCGACTAGGAAGACATGGAGTGGTCAACCAAGTGGACTCTCTGACCTTTGCGAGCTCGGGTGGAGCTTCTAGCCATGAAGATTGACCAACTCTGAATCTTAGGTTCATGCAGTGACGTTGGGCTGCGAGTTTTATGGTGGCCCGCATTACAGTGCAAACTGTCTTTGTGGGAGGTATGTTGCTTCATCCTCTACTACTTTTCCATCTAATTCGCTATGTCTTCCGATGTTGAGCGGGTTGACTATATGGGGAATGCCCCAAGGCGTAGAATGATCCTTATGACAATACATACAACCTTGGGTGGCGCAATCATCCCAACTTCAGTTGGAGGAACAATAACGCTCGGGGGTCCACTGGTTTTCAAAGACTTCATCGGTAGCAACAACGATCGGTGGGCTGCATAAGCTCCTCCTCTACTAGAAAAGAAGTCAAATTTAGAGGAGCTTATGATGAAGTTTTGTGACGTTCTGGAGATGAGGTTCTATGGCCGATAGTGCACTTAGGAACTAGTAGGCCTCGATTCGGAACTTAGAGACCAGTTGGCTAAATCTAAGATGTTGTCGAGGCGGCAAGGAGCACTCCAGGCACTGCAGAGTCTAACCCGAGGGAGCATGTGAACGCCATCACTTTGTGTTCAGGTAAGTTAGTTTCAACTCCTTCTAAGCTTGTTTTTTATGACGCCACTATTGATGTGCAGGTTGAGGCGAGCAGTAAGGTCAGGGAACCTGAGGGACAAAAGGTGAAATCAATTCCTGTCAGGGAATATCAACCTAAGATTCCTTATCCTGCTAGAGCTAAACAAGCAGAGGCGAAAGAGCAGTTCAGTAAGTTTTTAGATATTTTTAAACAACTGCATATTAACTTGCCTTTTATTGATGCATTGGAGCAGATGTCGAAGTATGCTAAGTTCTTAAAGGACATACTTAGCAGAAAAAGGAAGTTGGAGGAGGTCGCCTCTGTTTAGCTTAACGAGGAGTGCTCAGCGGTCTTTTAGAGCAAGTTGCCAGAGAAACGTCACGATCCAGGGAGTTTCACTATTCCCTGCACTTTAGGTAATTTGTATGTTGATGATGTATTAGCTGATTTGGGGGCTAGCATAAATGTCATGCCCACTAGTTTGTTCAATAAGCTAGGTTTGGGGGAGGCAAAATCCACTAGGATGTGCATTCAATTAGCTGACCGTTCTGTTAAGCTTCCTAGGGGAATTATGGAAAATGTGCTAGTTAAGGTAGATAAGTTCATATTTCCTGTGGACTTTGTGGTTTTGGATATGGATAATGAGCATGGTGTACCATTAACTTTGGGGAGACCTGTCCTTGCCACAGCTAGAGCTAAAATAGACGTATTTAAAGGGAAGTTAAAACTTAATGTAGGGGATGACTGTCACTTTTAGTTTACCCTCATTTGATAGTTCTTCCACCGACCATGTTCATGCCATTTGTAGTATTGATGGAATTGATCCTGCATGTAATACACAACCACAATATGTACAAATGGATGATGCTATACATATTTCTTCCCCTGTTAGTATGTGTTATTCATCTGAAAAAAACAACTTGTATCGATATGAGACTTTGTGCTATGATAGACCCGAGAAGGGTAGTTGCAAGTTTGTTTTGACAGTCAACAGCCGAATTCGGAATGGATGAATGGACATCCCAAATCGGTACAGAGAGCGCCTCCTTGGTCATCTACCGCACACATCGGACCTTCTCATTGCGCTTATATGCCTCGAGCCCTAACTTACATTGAGCCTACCTTCTCAATTTGCCCGCGATGCAGGAATGTTGCTGCAGAGTCCAGCTAGACGACTCGAACAAAAAGAAGTGCCTTCGGGAAGCATTCCCAAATCTTTTTTTTAATTGAATCAAACTTTTGCTGAGCCTTAACCGAATCTATTTTTGCTTTTTGAATATTTGGACATTTGGTTTTTATATTTTATGTAGTTATTTATTTTTTAGTTAGATATTTCAGTATGTTTTTAGTGTGTTTGATTTTGAGGAGATGCTATCTTACTGAACCTTTTACTAGATGTTGCTTGGGATGTGTTTATTCTTGAGTTTTGCAGGAGTTAGCCTACTTGATGCTCGTACGTAATTTTAAGGACTAACATATTTTGAAGTGTTAAAGTACACATCAAGGGCAGTATCTAGTAGACTTTCTAGTTTTTATCTCTTTTTGTTGTCTTGTTTTTCTCTTAGTTTTCCAATTTCTTTTATGGACTCCCATAATTAGCTTCATTTTACGTATTTTATTCCTTTTATTTTCGAGTGCCTACCTTGTTCTGAGGGGCGGTGTTTTTCACAAGTGTGGGGTAGGTACCGTAGATTTGTGCAAGTACCAATTTTGTCTTTGCTGTTTTTATCTTGTTTTAATTTCCCTTATTGATTGAATCCATTCATTATTACTGTCCTTATCTTGAGTTTTGTTTTAATCGAGTAGTTAATGATTTTCTTTCTTTTGAATGGACCCTTATTGCTTGTATCGAATCTTTGTGGGAAGAAGGCAATGAACGAATCTCTTAGTTTCAATCAAGCCAGGTAAAATTGGTGTTTTTCCTTAATCCTTTCATTTCACTTTATCTTGGATATAGAACACTGTTAATTTTGATGCGTATTAGATTGTTTGATTGTTTAAACTTTGGTTTGAGAATTCATGCAATTTTATCCCACTCAATGGTGAGGCTTTATGCTCCATTCTGTTTTTTATTAGTGAGCATTGTACAGAATTTTTGTTTCTAGAACTTGCTTTGTGATGACTTTTAAGATTACATGAATTGTTGATAGTCATGAGATGATTTGGGCACTTAGGTATTACACAATTTGGCCAAAAGCCTAACCCGATTTTTCCCTTAGTGAACCCATTTTGAGCCTTAGCCTTTTTATTTCATTATAAATTACATCTGACACTCATTTTACCACTTCTATTCATTCCACCATTCTTTCTACCATTATTGCTGGAAATAATGTACGTTTATGCTACATTTCAGTTTGGATCAATTTGCATATATTCACTAAGTTACTAGATTTTTCATAGATGCTCCCTTCAATCCAAATGATACAAATCATTTTACTACTTTCATTGAGCATTGTATTACTTCATCCTGCATTTTGTTATTGCAGGAGTAAAAAAATAAATAAATAAAAATAAAAATAAATAAATAAATAAAATATTTTAGAATAAGGGTTTAGTTCGAGCATCATCTTATTATTAGAACAACTTAGTGTTTAATTTTGGTACAGTGTTTGATACTTGGCTATATTCTTGCATTACCTGCATAATTTTCCAGCAACTTTTAGCTTACTTTCCATAATTCTCCATACCCTACCTTTAACCCTATTACAACCTGGCTCAAGACCCTTTGATCATGTTTATTGACTATTTCACAGTAGTGGAGATCGAATCTATAAGCAAGCCTATGGTAAGCACTTTTTTTCTGTACTTTTGCGTTGAGAGCTTGGCAATATTTTTCTCACCTATATACACTTGTGTGTTTCGAGTGACATCTTGTAAGGCATGGTTCTCAAATTCTCAGTTTAGATAATTTATCATTTTAATTGTAGTAGCTTTATTAACTTTGTTCTTTGTCTCAAGGATTTAGTGATTTGGGGGTTTTAAGGAAATTCGTCACGGAGTTTCGAGACTTGTTTTGAGTTAACCTTCTGCAATGTATTTGATTGAGTCATTTGGTTTTTGTTTGAGGAGAGAGTTGTTGAATGCTTGAGGACAAGAAAACTCTCAAGTGTGGGGTAGTTTGATGTAAATGATTCTATGCATGTTTATTGACTGTTTATCAGTCGTTCATTCGCGTATTTGAGTCATATTTATTCCTGTTTGATCGTACTTTGGTATGTTTATGAATTTTTCAGGTTTTTGTACTCCTCGATAGAGATTGATTGATTTACGGGCAGAAACCAAGCTATTTGGATGATTTACGCATATTAGATGCTTATCGGAGTCGATTCCTTGTTGGCGCGCAGTTCTAAGGCTTTTGCACGACCTCCTTTGGACAATTTCAGAAATTTTGCATTTCATGGAGGTTGGTGCCCATTGCACGACCCCTGGCACGGGCCATGCATATATGCACGGGCTGTTGCACGACCCGTGGCACGATCCATGCATATTTGCACGGGCCCTGGCACGGCGAAGGCAGTTCTGTCTATAAATAGGCGCACGTAAAATGAGATGGGGTTCTGCTACTGATTTCTAGACTTCTCTACGCGCGCGACCCCTCACTTCTGCACCTCTATTCTTGATATTTTGGGAGACCAACGTTAGTTCAAAGGATTGATTTGGAGGATTCAAGCAAAGATTGAACTTTCTAGACGATTGACCGAGACATCCGAGATCCATACTTGAGGCTGGTTTCAGAATTGGCACTTGCGACATTCCCACTCCGATTCGATAGAAGAGCGGTTATATGTTTCATTTTCTTTTCTGTTATTTATTTCCTTTTGTATTTGTTTCTTTCATTAGGAGTAGTAGCTAGGACTCCCGAACCCATTAGGGTTCATCTTTATTGATGGTTTGTGTTTAAATATTAGATTTTTATTTATCATTTTTGTAATCTTCTTACTGTTTAGTAATAAAATTTGATTCAATTAATTTGAAACGTTAAATTAATTGTCTTTTGGGTTGTTTCTTGACATTGAGAAATGCTTTTTACAACTAGAAATTAAATAGTAAGAACTGGTAGTTAACACTTAGAGATAAGGTTAATTCACTCGCCGGATTAAGAATTAACAACTCTTAATAGTTCTAAATCACGCTTAATGCTTATCTGTAATAATCTGATAGGAAGAGATTCCATTAGGTTAGTGCAGATTTAGGAACTCAGTGAGCTCAAGAAAGGAGCGGAGTTCAATTCAAGATTTAGGCACGGGTAGCAAGATTGGCAGTTTATAAAATCAACCTTAGAATTCCATCACTTAGGTCCCCTTTAGGTTTGCTTCTTTGTTACGGTTGTCTTTCGATTATGAGTTGTTGTTGTTCCTTTATTTGCATTCATAAACATTAGTTATTTAATTTAGACTTCTCACACCTTATTTCAGATTAAATAACATAACGAACAGTAGTAACTTTAGGTTTAGCCGATCTCCAGGGATACGACCTTGATACTCACTAGTGCTAGACCGCATCGATAGGTTCACTGCCTTAAGTGTAGGTTGCATAAGTAGCCCATCATACATCATCATAAAATACATCAA
The DNA here is from genome assembly GCF_019578655.1 of Ricinus communis. NCBI lineage: Eukaryota > Viridiplantae > Streptophyta > Magnoliopsida > Malpighiales > Euphorbiaceae > Ricinus > Ricinus communis. Next base: position 5,996,163 of record NC_063259.1, read on the forward strand.
TAATATGTTCCTCTATTATGGCAGCTAGCTCTTGTTGACTCAGCTTCCCAAGTAGAGTGATGAATTCGTCTAGCTTCAGCTCCTCAACCTTAATGGTGACCTTCTCATGGACTTCCTTGAAGCTCAGCTCGACCATCTTGTTGATGATCAGACTCTTAAATATCTTGAATGTTGGCACCTCAGTCTCAACTATTGTAATAGATTCAGGTTCCCTAGACTAGGGCTTGCACTCCTAGACGAATACGTCAATTAGAGTCTCACCTTTTAGTTTGCCCTCGTCTTCATCTTCACGGCAACCCAGGCCGTGTCGAGTCTTCTGACCTTTAAAGTCTGGCAGCTTCGCTATACCCTATTGATTCTTTCCTAGCCCTATTCCAAGCATGAAATCCATCTTCTTTAACTTGTTGGCTACTTTAGGATCCATGTAATTCTCGTAGAGAATAGTGGAATCTAGTAGGGGCTTCCAACTCCTTTGTAGCTTGTTGAATGGCCAAGACAACCTTACCACCTTCGATGTTTATAGTCACTATTTTGCCTTTATAAGGGAACTTGACCTTCTAATACACAGTAGAAGGGACTCCTCCAAAGGCATGAAATCACGGTCTTCCTAATAACAGTGCAAAAGTTAATAGGATGTCTAGGACAATGAACTCCACTTAGGATTCAATAGGACCCCTTCCTTTTATGTCTCTTTTTGTTTCATCATAGGCTCTTATAACTATATCTGATAGGACCTATCTTCACTTTAGAGAGTATGCAAAAAGGACACACATTGATGGTTAACCTATTATACACCATCATACATGGGGTCCTTTTCCCTTTAAACTCTACTACTATATAGAAAGCCTTATTGTGGTCTCTTTCTTCAAGTGGTAAGTCTTCATTCGAGAAAGTGATCATCTGATGGTTTTGCCAGCCACCTTTTTTATCATCTCCTTAGGGATAGTTGTCGTGCTAAAGCTTATACTAGACAAGGCTTAAATTAAAGCCTTTCTATGATTTGATGGATGCATCAAAAACTCATAGATGTCAGTCATCTTCTTCTCCTTCTTCAACTATTCTAACAACCTTGCATCCCCATCTTCAAGAGCTTGCTTGACTTGTTTCAGCTCTTGAACCCATGTCTTCACTCTTATCCACTGGCTCGACTTCTTTATTCAAATCACTATTTGCCCAGATATCTTTGGCCCCTGTGTCTTGTACTTTCCATTCATCCCAAGAACTATATCAGATGTTGATGGCCATGACTGGGTTTTTTTTCACCATTCTTCAAAACCTCCACAACACAAGGCTCACAAGTTGCTTGCTCATTGTTTGCCCCCAATCACTTGATACAATATCCTCAATCTAAATATCAGCTAAAGGTGGCCTCGAATAGCGAACCTTGAAATCAAACTTGCCTGAGGGCTACCCTAATAAGTCTTCACATTCATACTGAGCAAGTTGCTCAACTTGCCATTGCCCATAGTCAATTAAGTCTTGAATCTCGTTCTTAAGATGGTTGCACTATTCTGTCACATGCCCGAAAATCTAGTGATACTCACAATACTGACCATTGTGAGGTTTATGACTGTTCTTTGGGGATTAGGGCTTGAGTTTTTTGCTCCATTTTAAATGTTGGAACACCATACATAATGTGCCCCCAACTCGATGAATGTTCTTTGTAAGCTATTTGGTTCTGGCTCTAGCTCTAACTCGGGTTAAGATATGTCTTTGAAAGAGTTCATGGCCTCCTCTTCATTGAAGTAAGGGATGATCATTTCACACTTGGTTTAGGGGTGGTGTGTTGTTATAGTTTGGCAGGGGATTTCTTCTAGTACTACGCTGGTCTGGGTCGGTTATTTTTCCGACATCGATGAGATCTTGAATTTCTTATTTCAGCTGGATGCAGTTGTCTGTGTAGTGGCCAGGTGCTTGGTGGAATTTACAGTAGGTGTTGGGTTTATAGCCACGTGCATTAGGGATAGGTGGGTTTTTTAGGGTGGTTGGTTTGAGCATGCCATTCTATACTAACCTCTTAAAAATCTTTCAAAGGAGTTGCCTGAACTTGGAGAACTTCCACGGTTGCTGGAAAATATTTACATCTAGAGTTCTCCGCCCTCCAGCTTGATAATTCGGCCTTCCATCGGTTTGTATAGTCTTCCTCTTATCATTTTTAATCTCTTTAACTTGAAGCCCATCGTCATATAAGTCCATAAAGGTCTTTGGGTTTATCATCTGAAGCCTTTTGAACCAACTAGGAAGAACATTTCAGACCATCATACGAACTTGGTCCTTTTTAGAGGGCTTGTTTTTTATCAACCCAGCCTTATTCCTCCACTTGGTCAAGAAATCACAGAAGGACTCATTTGGCTTCTATTTGGTGGACTCAAGGTCCCTAATCGACACTTCTAATTGAGTATTATAGTCATATTATTTGACAAAAGAGTTACACAAATTGCGCTATTCAGCTTTAGCAAATTTTTCAAGGCCATGATACCAATTTACAGCAGGTCTTTCTAGCGACAATAGAAACAACTTGACAATTTGTGTCCTACTTAATTTGAGTAGTTCCCATGATAGTTACATATTGCTATAAATGAACCTTCGGATCACCAGTTCTATTGAACTTGTTCATCTCAGGCATCCTGAACTTCACAGGCAGCTTGTCTTCACCCGTCAATACTAATTCTTTGAAATCATAGGTCAGTCTAACCTTTAAATTCTAGCATGCCTTGCATCTTGTCAAGCCTAGCACTTAAGCCACTCATAGCTTCATTAATGGCAAGGGCAGTCTCCCTTTTAGCTTGGTCTAGCACATACTCATCAAGATTCTAAAAGTTCTAGAGCACTCCTCTTCTAGCAGGATCTTCGGCGTTGGCTGATGGTTGCTATCTATGCAGCTACAATCTAAGGCAGTGTACCTATCGATGCAGTCTAGCACTAATGGCGAGTATCAAGGTCGTATTCCTCGGGCAAGTGAAAGCCTAGAGTTACTCCTTTTTTCTCTGTTATGTTAGCCTAAAATGAATGATGAATAATTCCTAAATTAACTAATAGCTACTCTAATTGTTATCTAACTACGGCTACTAGGGAAAGATTAATTCAAGTTGAGGAATAACCCCTTGGGAATTCTTGTCTCTAGGGAATGGAAACTAAAGATGGAATTGATTGTTTGAATTCAATTTTCATGGGAAAATCTCTAAACAATTAATGCCTTTCTCAAGGATATTAACATATTAACTTAGATTAGTTAGGTTGAAATCTCTTCCTAACCCTAATTATCCAAATTAGCATTATGTACCATTTAACACTATTGAGAGTTGTTAATTCTCAATCCGGTAGAACGAACACCCTATCTAGGCGAATTCAATTCTAGGTTACAAAGGACAATCCAAACCTAAACGTCTTTCTCAAGAACATTCAAATTCCAATAATCATTCAGCAAGATATGAAGAACAAATCAATAAGCACTTCCATTGCAAACCAATATTGAAAATCAATATATTCAATTCAAAAGTTAAATACAAAAATCCCTAGATAAAGAACCCCAGTAATTCAATTGCAACAATGAGTAAAGGTAGAGAAACCCGATTACACCCTTGAATGAGAGTAAACAGCCCCAATTGCTCTTGCACGAATTGAATCGATTCTTGTTCCTCTTGCTCGAATTGAAACCAATCAACGAACTTCGCCCAATCTTCAATCTTTGAAGGGAATCCAATTGAAACCTTGGTCCAAGTCTCCTTTTTCCTTGGTTCCAGCTCAGAAAACCCTTAGAGAGAGAAAAATTAGGGTTTGGGATGTTCTCCCCATCTCCTTTTTTCTTTTCTCTTCCTCTTTCTTATAATTAATTCGTCCTGCCACCGCGAACATGGCCGTGTTTATGCTCATGTTGTGAACACGGGCTAGTGTTGATGGGCGTGTTTGGAACATGGCCTCGTGCTAATGCCCGTGTTACTCTCTGTGGTCGTGCTCCTTAACGCTTCTTTTTCTTTGATGTCGAATGCATCTAACACGGCCCGTTTTGGTGCCCGTGTTGGGAACACGGGCAGTGTTAAAACCAACACAACCATGTTCAGATTAGGGATGCGCGAACTTGACTTGTTTCGGCAACTTTGACGTCCAATTCTGCTCTAATTCTTCCCTTTATCACTTTTTCACTTTTTTTGGACCTAAAGCACACAAACAAACGCATAGGGTGAGTGTTGGGACCAATTCACATCCAAATGTACATAAATTCTGCCTTAAAATCCCTATTTAGATGTGTGTATTCTACGCACATCAAACCAACCCACACTTAGCTCATTGCTTGTCCTCAAGCAATCAAAAGTAAAATAAGGAAAATAAACCACTAAGGAAAGACACTTAAACTGATAAACAAGCTAGAGAGCTCCTGTACATATCCTTAATAAGCATAAGTCAAGCAAAAAGAAACGAAGCAATTAATTCAATCATCACAACCAAGATGCTATTGATTCACAGAATACTATCTCAATAAAATTATTCAGAACCAACTCCTCACAAGATTCACTCTAAGTCACTCAAAGTGTTTAAAGGATAGTGTTAAATCGCTCAATGCATCAAATACTGCCTTACTTACAATATGCTTGCTCTTAAATCCTACTCCTACCACTTATGGAGAGTCAACAACCATGTCAAGAGGTCTTTATAAGGGTTGTAATGTGGATTAGATAAGGGTAGGTAAATTTGGTAAGAGTTGAACCAATGGTGTTCTGCAATGAGATAAATGACCTGCACACAAGCCATAATAATCATAAAGGGTAAACAATGGACAGTAATCCAAGGTGGGAAATAGGAATCAAGTCAAAATGTAAACTCTGAAAAGCAATTAAACAATTAGCTCACTTACTTTCTTTCTTTTCATCGCCCTTCCCTCTTATTCTTCTTATTATTTTTTTTCTTCTTTTTTTTCTCATAAGGGAAGAACATTCATATAATAGAGTGAATTTCTTTTGGATTGAAGGAAGTTGCTACAAGATTCCAACGCTATTCCCAAGACAAAAATTCCCAATAAAAATAACTCATATGCAAAATCATAACCCAAAGCAGAATTAAACTAAGTGGTAATGAAATATGATAAAAGATGGTGAAAGAGGGGGTTTTCTACAGAATCAATAAACGAATGAAGGCTATTTTGCTAGAATGAAAAACCCAAGTGCCTCTATCATACCAAAGTGTTAAACTCTCCTTGTGTCCCTCATAAGCATTACTGAGCAAGTTCTAAAAGTAAAGATAGTAATTGGCACTCTAAAAAAGAAATAGATAAAAGCATGTAAAAAGTATGCTTACAATTGAGGCTCAATTTCTCACAAGTGTGCTTTTTGAGTAGGTTCCAAACAAAAATCATCAAAACAGAATTAAAAAAAACAAAGCAACTTAGTGCAAAACTCAAACGAATTAACTTACATTCTTCCGCAATACTGAACACTATCGGTTTTACCCGATCACATGGACATAAGTAGGAATTCAAAATCAAGTCAACAGTAAGAGCATCGAAACAAAGTGAAAAAATCTCAAAATTTTACAAAAAATTGCACAAAGAATAAATAAATAACTGAGATGGGATAAATGAAATGCGATATATACACTGGAAAAGGATCTAAATTTCATATATAAAATAATAAAAACGTGAAAACAAGTGTATATAAATATCACCACCCCATACTTAAAGGACACATTGTCCCCAGTGTACAAAATATAAGAAATAAAAAAGGAAAAAGAGCTAATACTGCCCTGACTATGGCTACGGAGTGAAAAGAGGTGCATCATCAAGGATATCAGGGCGTTGGCTGGTCTGTGGTGGAGGAGTGGCTGCTCTTTGAGGGTCGAAAGTAGTGTCACATGCAGGAACAGCGTCAATAGGAGGCTCGTCAGGCTGCTGTGGTGAAGGGTGCTCAGTCGGAGAGGGAGGGTCAACTGGATCATCTGCTAGAGGGATGTCAAAATGGCTCTGTGATGGAACCCGGCTCTATGAACAGGCAGGGGCATAGTCTATAGCAAAAATATCATCAAACATGTCATTGGCCATAGAGGCCTCTAACCTATCACCCTGCTCAATCAGGGCCTCAAGCATAGCCCTCTGCCTCTCAAACTGAGCCATCATCTGGCTCTGAAACTCAGCCTGACGCTGTAAAATGTCTTGCTAAAAAGCCTCTTGTCCAATGAAGTGTTGCTGCTGCTCCTCTGCCAACCTCTGCACTCTAAGCTGCAACTCTCTAAACTCAATTGGGAAGACTCCTAAAACAACTGATGAAGACCCAGAAGGAGCTGAAATAGACAGTTTGGAGGAAGACTCTGGAATATCAGGAGAAAGGGGTGGAACATCCTGTGTACCAGGGGCTCGTGGGGCAGGTCACTCCTCTCCGAGTACTGCCAAGAGAGCACTCCTCAGTCTATACTCTGGTCCTAGCGGACCCTGCCTATGAGTCACCATCCCCATACTAACCAACTGGGGAAGTCCCAATGTCTCCATCACCCCCAGCTTTGTCAAATGTGGTATCGCCTCCTCCAAGACTCCTAAGCTCCTAGCCAGCCAAGTAATGTAAGTTCCAAAACAAAAAAATACCTTCTTTGAGTTGCTGTAGAAGGCACTGATCTATCTAGCCAACAAGTATCCCATGTCGACGGACTGGTGTTGGTGCATGCTGTAAAGTATAAACAGGTCCGGATGGGTAACTACACCATCGCTATCTCCCCTACCAGTGATGGACCTAGCCAGCAATGCATGCAAGTACTGCATTCCCTCAGGCAAGTTAGATGCCTTGGACTGGCTAGCACTGTACCCCTCAGTGTCATCAGAAATCTCGGCCCACATCTGCGGATATGACACACCAGGCAGTGTGTATACAACGACTATATACCTCCCTAACTACATCCTCGTCAATCCACAAACCCAAGTGTACCCCAAACTGTTGTACACTCATCGTGAAAGTATGCTCTACTAGTCTGAAACTGATCGCATCCGGTTGCTGAAAGTCCCACAACTGGCTTTGCAAAAAGAAAGTGCTAGCAAACTCCACAGTCAACTCCCTATATGTCGGTTCAACTATCTCAAAGAAATGCTGAAACGGGGGCGTCTCAAGATATCGACGAATTACAACTGTAAGTCCGATGGTCTCTAGTGCTGGCCAGTCTATCCTACGCCCCTTTCCCAAATCTTTGTGCCTCATCGATTGGTATCTCTGCTCGAAGGTGGGCTGCCCTTGGAAAAGTAGGAATCTATGGCGATGCGGTGGTCTGATTGCGCCTGAATTGGTCGGTGCAGCACTTGACGATCGAGAAGAAGAGGAACCATCGGTCCGCCTCCTCTTGTAAACTCCTAATCCTCATTTGGTGGACATGGTACCTGAAAAAGAAATTTTTAGTACTAAGGATCAACAAAATTTTGGCAGCATAACGGCATAAAATGGACAAACCGAATGATTTAACTTAATAAAGTTAAACCGCTCAATGTCCTGCAAAGAAAATTCAATCCACAACACTGCCAACCAATGCTAACCAATTAAATTTTCAATTCATCCATATGAAGTTTAACTTCGCCATAATCCATCACAAGGCAAACCAACAAGTTAATATAGAACAGACACAAACAGAGTCGACTACATATGACAGAGCCTATTGTTTAGCGACCACCAATAATAATAGAGAGGAAAATAAGGAATTAATCACAAACATGAATAATGGTAGAAAAGAAAAACGAAGAATGTGAACAAGTTAAATATGTAAACTAAATTAAAGAAAACAAAAGAAAATTTAAACACAAACCTAAACTTCTTTCTCAAGAACATTCAAATTCCAATAATCATTCAACAAGATATGAAGAACAAATCAATAAGCACTTCCATTGCAAACCAATATTGAAAACCAATACATTCAATTCAAAAGTTAAGTACAAAAATCCCAATATAAAGAACCCCAAGGGGTTAACAATTTTAGCTAATCATGTTCATTATCAAAACCCACAAGAATTCAATTACAACAATGAGTAAAGGTAGAGAAACCCGATTACACCCTTGGATAAGAGTAAACAGCCCCAATTCCTCTTGCTCGAATTGAATCAATTCTTGTTCCTCGTGCTTGAATTGAAACTAATCAATGAACCTCGCCCAATCTTCAATCTTTGAAGGGAATCCAATTGAAACCTTGGTCCAAGTCTCCTTTTTTCTTGGTTTCAGCTTAGAAAACCCTTAGAGAGAGAAAAATTAGGGTTTAGGACGTTCTCCCCGTCTCCATTTTTCTTTTCTCTTCCTCTTTCTTTTAATTAATTCGTCCTGCCGCCGCGAACATGGCCGTGTTGATGCCCGTGTTGGGAACACGGGCTGGTGTTGATGGGCGTGTTTGGAACACGGCCCGGTGCTAATGCCCGTGTTACTCTCTGTGGTCGTGCTCTTTAATGCTTCTTTTTCTTTGATGTCGAATGCAACCAACACGGCCCGTTTTGGTGCCCGTGTTCCCAACAACATGGGCAGTGTTAACCAACACGGCCATGTTCAGATTAGGGATGCACGAGCTCGACTTGTTTCGGCAACTTTGACGTCCAATTCTACTCCAATTCTTCCCTTTATCACTCTTTCACTTCTTTTGGACCTAAAGCACACAAACAAATGCATAGGGTGAGTGTTGGGACCAATTCACATCCAAATGTACATAAATTCTACGCACATCATTGGCATTGCTTGATGGCGATGGTGACATGATTCGTGGCGATTTCGATGGCAACCACAGCTGGATCAATAACATAAGAGGGTTAGTGCAATCAAAGAAGTAGGTGGGGCTTGATTTGCGGCCATCCTAGCCAAAAGTTTTTCGAGTTTCTCCCTAATCATACCCTTCAGATCATTAATGATAGCATTCTTAAGGATCTCGACATCGTGCTCGTTAGCTCTTTCATTAGCCATTTCAATTATAGCTTCACTAGAGATTTGATGCTTCAATCTCTTAAGAAGTTCTAACACAGTTCAAATTCTTAGAAAGATCCTTCCACTATCTTGCCTCCTCCAACCTAAAGGAGTGTCTATATGGTTAAAAAATAAAAGGTTAGTATGATGCATGCAATGTATGATGCACATGTTATGCATAAAGACAGAAGAAAAAAGTTAGCAAACACATATTAATATACAAATCATCCTTCCAACCTTATTACTATCACACACGGTTCATGGTGAGTCTTTCTTCCCTAGGATTTTGGGTCTGGGCTTTCAATCAATAGGGAACAGTAGGCCCAATGTGCATGCCATAAGCTCTCAAAGCACATAAAACAAATAAGGCAATGTTTTTCAGTATTAATTTAAAGCCTGCATATTTTAGGTCTGGGCCTAATTTCACATGTTCTTAGGCCAAGCCTTTCCAATATATGGGCTTTGAGTACTTATGAGTAACATTTCAAATAGCAAGCAATGGGGTTCCTAGGGAGATTACTACTATCATTACCATGAGTTGAGTCATGGGTAAGGATAAAAGGCTTCCACAAGTAAAAAGTATTCTTCTTTCGCTCGTCTCCCCACTCAAAAGTCCATGCAGCGAAGGAAATTTCAAGTAGAATTAAAGAACCACTAACTTAGAAAATAATGGACGAATTGATATTCTTCTTGAGAAAATAATGGAAGAATTGATATTCTTCTTGAGAAATGGCCAATCAAAATCCTAAAATGAAAGAAAAATAAAGTTTTTAAGTGTTTCTCTCTCTAGAAATGAAATTAGGAAATAACTCCCATAAAATAACCCTAAAAGTTCTTTTAAATAGTATATTTTTATGATTGACATGACCATACGGGCACCACACGGCAGTGTGACATCCTTAGCTTTTTGTAGCTTGAATATGTGTAGGCCTTGAAGAATAGTACATTTTAGAATTTTGTATCACCTCAATCAGACATCTGTAGCTCTAGATAAGGTCCAAATACTAAGACCGACCCAAACAGAAACAAACTGCAAAACTTCTTATTTTGATCCAAATTTTCTCATCCTTAGCAACCTAAAATGGAGTTGAGCCATTCATAATAATTATACCTTAGGCTTTCTTCTATAAAGTTGATGCAGACTACTTTTCAATTTTGGACCTATAAGATCATAAAAAATTGCATTAAAGCTAATGCGATTAAATCTACGTAATGCTGAAATTCGCCCGTCAGTCTGACACGGGGAGCACACGGCCGTGTGTGCTTCCTATGTGGACCCTTCATGCAATCTGTCATTTTTTACAACTCACACAGAAAGGCCACATGCCTGTTTGGCTTCCCGTGTCAAATAAAACTTTGGATAAATGTGCCGTTCTTTTTACCTGATTCTCATTCTTTTTTATTCCATTTAACTCCTTAACATGTATTATCCTCAAAGTGCTTAAAAGAACTAAAAATTAAGCTTGAACAAACAAATCAAATTCAATCGAAAATAAAATTAATATAAAATAAATTTTAAGAGTAAGTGCTTTTAGCACTTATCAGTATCAGATCAAAAGAAATTATGATGGCTCTATTTCTAGGTACAATGCATGCCTTGTAACAAAAGGATTTAATCAAAAGAAAGGAGTAAATTATTATTTATTGCTAAAATTTTCACCCACAACTATACAGAGTAATTGCATAATATAATAGTGAAAATAAAATAAATTAAATTTAATAATTAAATTAGAAATAAACATAAAATTAAATAATTTTTGATATAATTATCTCAATATTCTTACTGCGTCACGCATAAAGACTATCTTATTACAATATACAATTTTTATCACATATGTGTATAACACTATTAACCAAAGATTATTACCACAGCAATTAATCGTACATTGTATCTATTGTATTCTTTTAAACATATTTAATAAAATTAAGTCATATTGATTGTAATTTATATTATTTAAAATGATCGATTATAATATCTTTTCAATTAAGCTACTATAATTAAATTTAAATAGACTACATTAGATAATAGTGTCATTGTCAATTGATATTAACAAATTTATATTTGATCTGCTGTCTACAAAAGGATTTTGCATTATTAGAATCAAACAAAAAAGGAAAAGATATAAATCACAATACAAAATATTAGTAAAAAAATGATATAGAGAAGAACTGCCAAATTAAAGTTGTATATAACAAAGGCAGTGGATCCACATCTGAGACATCAATAAATTTAGTTTGGTGGGAACAATGATGTCACCGCATAATATTAATATAAACAAAATGAAGAAGGCTGCTTATTAAATTTTTTTGGTCAAGTCATTTAGACTTTGTTTTGCTCGACCCCACTTATATATCTTCCTCTAGCTAACAATATCAATTTTTTCAGTTTGCCTATTTTTTCTTTTAGAAAAAAATTATTTAATGTTATCTTCTTGATCATGCAAAATCATCCATTCAATGACTAAATTGGATGAATATACATAGATTAGTTTTTTAGTCAATCATGATCATGCAAAATCATCCATGTAAAATTATTGGATGAATATCTTGGATTGTTATCACATAAATAACTAAATTGATATTTATTAAAAATTTGTGCAAGTTAAAAGAATCAAATTGTAAAGATTGGGAATTGAAGTAATAAAAGAAATGAAATTTTAATAGTTAAAAAAACTAGAGATCTAGATTTTATTTAAGAGCAATCATCACGAAAATTAAATCAAATTTTCAATTCTTAAATGCAATTGTTCTTAAAATATTCCAATTCAAGCTATTAAATTGTATTCAATTAAGATATCATTGATTCTCAAGAGCAATAAATATAATAAAAATCATTAAGCAACAATTCAAGCATCATACTCTATTAGATATATTTTTTTACCTAAAATTACTATATTTAATATGCTAGATCTACATTTATACTTCTCCTTTTAGTCCATCATATAAAACTTAGAATAAAAATACTATTATGATCAGTCATAATATCCATAATAAGCACAAAAAGATTAAATTAAGAACCAAAGAGGATTATCATTAAAATCCAATAAAAAATCCATCAAACTACATCTTTCACTCTAATAGAGAGATTAGTTACTCATACTATATAAACAATAAACATAATACATAACTAAAGAAAATATAATTAAGGTTGAAAGTTGAAAAAACACTACTTTATTATCCAAGGAATTATGAAATCTCCCTTCAATCTTGTAGCAATCTACATTTTCTCTCTTTAAAAAGTGTAATTCTCTCTCCAACTAAATGTCTCTTCCTAAAACTAATAATAGCTGCTCCTAACCCTAGTTATAATGATGTATTTATAGGGCAATACAAAGAAAACTTAAACATAACTCTTAAATGTGTCTTTTCTCCTTTTTATATTGTAGGCTGTTATAGGACCTTATAGAAGTCTAATTTGGACTTTTATTCTGAATACACATTGTAGCCCTTGAATAATAGATCCTTTTTAGGAATCACCTCAATCGGACCTCTATAGCTCTAGATAAGGTCTAATACCGAGATTGACTCAAACAGAAACGGACTACATAACATCTGACTTCGATCTAAGTTTTCTTATCTTTAGAGTTTGATGTGGAGTTGAATCCTTCATGAGAATTATAGCATTGGTAGTATTCTACAAAGTTGATGAAGAGTACTTTTCAATTCTGGACTTTTACAATTACAAAAGAACCTCACTAAAGCTAATGCCACTAATGCTGAAATTCATCATTTTCTTCATTAACTACTTTTCTCGACATGAACCAATTCTCCATTCGGTCCTAACCCTTTTTAAGCACCTGAAATGGTCATAGAAGCGATTCACAATAGAAGGTCAAGTTTTCTTCAAGGTTCAACCGGTCCTTTGATAGTTTCTGGCCCAATTGCTTCATTTGAATCGGTTGGTGAGCCGATTCAATTAAAAACTTCAATTTTTATGAATAAAGTTACTCCTCTAGCATTTTACACTCACCTAAATTGATCCAAGAGACTATTTATATTTAAAAAGGCTTCAGATTTTTTTGATATTGCCAAAATATCTTGAAAATACATAAATAGGAATTAGGTAACTAAATCATATTCCGTCTCTATAAATTATAAGCATATTGCCTAATAAACACATCATAAAACCATAATTATATGCTTATGAAATAAAGTTATCAAACTCCACCGTACATGAATTATTACTTGTCCTCAAGTAATAACTACTTATAAAACTAAAATAACTCTAAACATTACTCAAAAATCTTACTCAACTAGTTCCCAAGAATAACAATCTCATAATTGCCAACCAACAAAGTAAACAAGAAAAGTGGATACAATTGTTCAATTCAAGTTTAGCAATTCAATTGAGCTCAAAGTATGTATGTGAAATCTCATTTAACACAAACAATTAATTCAACTACTTATAATATCATTCTTCACAATTGCCTAGGTCTTCACTATCATCATTTACTCATGTTCTTCAATTTTCACCTAAAAGATTTTTAACTTGATACTATTTCTTTCTTTCTCCTTTTCTTCATTCATCCTTTTGAGTAATTCTTTATTTCACTTCGAATGAACACACTTCTTTTCTATAGTCGTTCATAGTCTTTTGACGTGAATACTAACACTTGTGATGAAAGCACCCGGTTACTCAGCATATAACATACTAAGAAAGATTTGCTTACTCATAATGCTCAATCACCATTTGACGTGAAGATCGACATTTGTAATGAAGACCTCCGGTTACTAAGCAACTAAACACTAGCGGAGTATAAACTTAACTCAAAATCTCATTCAAGACACTAGCAATAATTAGAGACATAAGGACAAAACAATAATAAATTTTCCAAAAAAATTGATAAAATGAAAACTTGTAATTTCCTCACCTATCTATATTAATCATGACAAGGTCTTATGTGCAATAGTTATAAAACTTAAATGCTACACATTGATGGAAAACTATATCAACCTTTTAGATTAAAGGATGGCTACAATATGTTTATTACAGATTTTCAAGGGAATTAATCAAGAAAGAATCTGAGTAATAGATAAGATACTCAAAGTTAAAAGAAAACAACAAAAAATAAAAGAAGACAACACAAAATAAAAATACTACCACCTAAATCACATAAGGAATTTTGTATACTAATATCACCAATAGAATAAAGAATATAAAACTCCCTGGATCCTTCTACTTAAGAGGCAGCTTCTTCTATAGGATAGCACTGCATTCCTCTATTAATGAGACTATAGCATACTCCTCCAACTTGTTCTTATTGGAAATAATTTTCTTCAAGAACTTAGCATAATATGGCATTTGAGCAAGAGCTTCAGCAAAATGAATATTAATATGAATTTTCTTGAAGATGCTAAGAAATTTTTAAAAGTTGTTCTCTTTATTCTTCATTCTAAGCCTTTGTGGGTATGGGATTGGTGGAACATAAGGCTTTGCCAAAGAAGAATCATATTTCTTCTTTTCCTTTTCCTTGCTTATCTTTTCTTGCTCTTCTTCTTCACTTGACTTTTCTTCATCATCAACTTTCTTTTCAACTACTACCTTCCTCTCCCCAGCCTTATGTTCAAGTGATTCTTTTCCATTCCTCAAAGTAATGGCCATAACTGTTTTATTGGGATTCAACTTGGTGTCACTAGGTAGTTTCCCTTGCCCTCTTTCAGTAATAATCTTGACGAATTGCCCCACTTGCAACTCTAGATTATGTAATGTTGCTTGATTGGTTCACACAACTTAATCAATTTTTGCATCAAGTTTCTTCAATGTAGTATCTTGAGAAGCCATATATTGCATCATCATGTCTTATAATGAAGGCTTCTTTTTTTTGAGGGGGTTATTATTGATGCTAAAATTGTTGTCCATGCTATTGAGATCCAGGTGACCCTATAGGCTTTGCAGCTCCTTAGTCTCTCCAAGAAAAGTTCGGGTGATTTCCCCATCCTGGATAGTAAGTATTTGAAAAGGGGTCATTCTTTGGTTGCTCATAAGTCTCCATGTAATTGACCCTTTCATCTGCAACTATTGGCATGTCAACGCTCATACATATATTAGACATATGTCCATACAACCACAATAAGCACACAACTCACAGTTGGAACTCTCATTGTTAAGCAACTTCACTTGCTTAGTTAAATTCGCTACTTGCATTGCCATATCACTTTGGGCATTAATTTGAGAATTCATTGCTAAATTCTCATAAATTTCTCGCACTTCTTCAATAGTCTTATCTCCATAGTAACCACCACAAGCTGTATCAACCAAAGTTTGGTAGTTTGCAGTCAGTCTATCATAGTAAAACTTCACCAATAGAGTAAGAGGGAAGTTATGATGTGGGGATTGAATCAGATAAATCTTGAATCTTTTTCAAGCATCATAAAAAGACTTCTTTTTAAGTGAAATTGTACAATCTAGACCTATAATCTAAGGTCTTCTGAGGTGCATGGTATTTCATCATAAAAGCATCATACACCTCATCCCAAGTAGTTAAGGACCCTTCAGGCAAATTCAGCAACCATGTCCTAGTAGAGTTCTTCAAATCGTAAGAAAAACACTTTTTCATTAGCTCTCCCTTATTTAGATTCCCAATAAGGAAAGTCTGCACCATGCTATAAAATTCCTTCATGAATAATAATAGGTCTTCAGTACCCACTCTTTCAAAATGTGGTAGCATCCTCAAGTGAAGAGTTTTTAGCTCATAATTCTTGGCATTCATAGAGAGTTGAATGTAGGATAGGTTTGCATTAATCTGAGGCCTTTGGAGATCCCTAAGCCTAGGGATATTCTCCTCTGCTGCCAGAACTATATTCCTTTTATTTGCCATATGTTCTTTCTTATTTTTCCTATTAGCTTTACAAATCTTTTCAATCTCAGGATCAAATGGAATAATTGTTGCTCGCTCTGCACTCTTAGATCTTCTCAAATGCAAAAACTACCTACAAAAATAAGAGAAAAAGAAAGAAAGAAAGAAAAGAATAAAAATAATAAAATAAAATAAATAAAACAAACACAAGATTTGAACATATAACAATTGGAAACCGTTGTCCCCAGCAACGGCGCCAAAAATTTGATTGCTAAAATCTTCATCTACAAGTGTACATGATAATTGCAGTATAGAATAGTAAATTAAGATCGATCCTACAAGGACAACTCAATCGGTAGCTAAAGGCTTATGTAAGCTAAAGGAATCAAATTGTAAAGATTGCGAATTGAAATAATAAAAGAGATTAATAAAAATGATGCAACTTTAATAGTTAGAAACACTAGAGACCAGATTTCATTTAATGGCAATCATCATGAAAATCAAATCAAATTCTCAATTCTTAAATGCAATTATTTCTAAGATATTCTAGTACTCTTTCAAGCTATTAGATTTTATTCAATTAAGATATCACCAATTCTTAAAGGCAATAAACATAATTAAACCCATTAAGTAATAATTCAAGCATCATAGTCTATTAGACTATTAGAAATATTTCTTTACCTAAAATCATAATCTCCTAGATTTAGATCTATATTTTTCTTTTCAGTCCATCATACAAATCCTAAAATAAAAATACTATAATGATCAGTCATATAATATCCATAATAAGCACAATAAGATTAAATAAAAAATTTAAGAGAATTATTATCAAAATCCAATAAAAAATCCATTAAACTACATCCCTCACTCTAGTAGAGAGATTATTTACTCATCTTAGATAAATATAAACACAATAAATAACTAAAGAAAACATAACTAAGATTAAGAGTTAGAGAAAACACTACTTTAATCTCTAAGAAATTATAAAATCTCACTTCAATCTTGTAGCAATCTCCAGTTTCTCTCTCTAAAAAGTATTTTTCTCTCTCCAATTAATCTCTCTCTCTAAGACTAATAATAGTTGCCCCTAACTCTAACTTGTAATGATGCTTTTATAGGGTAATACAAAGAAAATCTAAACATAATTTTTAAATGTGTCTTTTTCCTTTTTTGCATTTCGGACTATTGTAGGACCTTATAGAAATCTAATTTAGACTTGAGTTCTGAATAAACATTGTACCCCTTAAAGAATAGATCATTTTATATTTGAATCATCTCAATCAGACCTCTGTAGCTTTAGATAAGGCCTAAAAACTGAGATTGATCCAAACAGATTCAAACTGCACAACATCTTTCAAGTTTTCTTATCCTCAAAAATCTGACATGGAGTTGAAATCTTTACGAGCATTACAGCTTAGGTAGTTCTCTACAAAGTTGATGAAGAACACTTTTCAATTTTGGAGCCTTACGATCACGAAAACCTCACCGAAGCCAATATGACTAATGCTGAAATTCGTCGTTTTCTTCATAAACTCCTTTTCTCGACATGAACCAGTTCTCCATCCAGTCCTGACCCTGTTTAAGTACTCAAATCAGTCATAACATTGGTTCACAACAAAGGTAAAGTTTTCTTCAAGGTCCAATCGATCCTTCGACTGGTTCTGGCCCAATTACTTCCTTTGAACCGATTGATGAGCCGGTTCAACTTAAAACATCAATTTTTATGACAAAAATCACTCCTTTAACATTTAACGCTCTTCTAAATTGATCCAAGTTACAATCTATATTCAGAAAGGCTTCAGATTTTCTTGATATTGCCAAAATAAAAAACACAAATAAAAATTAGGTAACTAAATCATATTATAACTCTATAAATTATAAGCATATTGCCTAATAAACATACCATAAAACTATAATTATATGCTTATAAAATAGAGTTATCAATCATGATACTTTTAACCCAATGATCAAAGCAAATACAATTCGAACTATACTCACTCTTGCAGTGCAAAATTCATGGGGTCTCAAGCAACTTGATATATCAAATGTATTTCTTCATGGTCATCTAAAAGAGACTATATACATGACTCAGCTTGCTAGATTTTAAGATCATGATTATGGTGATTATGTTTGCAAGCTTCATCAATCACTATACGGTCTAAAATAAGCACCTCATTCTCGGTATCTACAATTAAGCACATTTCTTTACTCTCTTGGCTTTGTCAATTCTAAAGCAGATTCTTCATTGTTCTTTCTTTTAAATGGCACTAACAAATTTTTTGTGTTAGTATATATGGATGATATTATTATTAGAAGATCATCAGTAACTCTTATTACTAAGGTTGTTACACAACTTGAAGGTATTTTTTCAATGAGACTTAGGAGCCTTAGGTTTTTTCTTGGCATTGGGGTTGCTAATTCAAGGATGGTCTGCTATTAACACAAAGAAAGTATATAGATGATCTATTACATCGGACTTCCATGCATGAGTTAAAATCGTGTACTACTCCAATGGTCAGCTCGCCATTTGTGTCCAAATCCGATGGTGTTCTATTAAACAATGAGGATTCTTATCGACAGGTGGTGGGTGCCTTCAATATGTCATCTTAACTCGCCTTGATAGTTCCTCCTCTATTAATAAGCTCTTTTAGTTTATGCATAGCCCAACATACATCCATTAAAGAGCGATTAAATGGCTATTACATTATTTGGAATATACTATTTCTTTTGACTTGACAATTGTTAGTTCGGGAAACATGTACTTGCAGTGTTTTTTATGATAATGACTGAGGCAGTGGTCTTAATGATAGGCACTCCACAAGTGGCTTGGGACATAATTTAATTTCTTAGGTGGATAAGAAATAACCACAGATTGCTAGATATTATACTGAAGGAGAATATAAAGCTTTAGCAAATGCAACTGCAGAGGCACTATGGATCAAATCTCTTTTATCTGAAATTGGTTATCCACTTACTACTCATATTTCATTATGTGTGATAATATTGGAGGAGTGTACCTTTCATCTAATTCTATTATGCATGCTCACACAAAGCATATAAAATTAGACTATTATTTTGTTCGAGAATGGATAGCAGGTAAAGAGTTTTAGGTTTGATTCTTGTCATCTAAAAATTAAATCGCTGATATTTTCACCAAGTCACTGCCTACTAAACAATTTATTCAACTTCATCCTTTGCTTCGGCTGCAATCTTTTCCAGCATTGGCTTATGGGAGGGTGTTAGGAGATAAAGAAAAATAAATACATGTTATCTTTATAATTATCTTTATAACTAAATCCTATTGTTATATTGTAACCCTAGAAATATTTGTACACTTTCATTAATTAAATACATTACTCTTCATTATTTCACTGACAAATATCAACTTCCGTAGTATATAACAACACAATTATGGAAAGAGCAAAAGGAACACAATTATGTATTTATTTTTCCACCAAGCCATTCACAAAAGCCAAAACCCATTCTTTATCCCGAACTTTGTAATGGTACTTGGTCATTGAAATCCTGTTTGAATATAGTAACCTAAAGTTAAATCCAAATATGTAGAATACAATTCTTTGAGATTAATTAAGTATGCCACAAGCCCTCCGATATTGTAATTACTGAGAAGAACATAAAATCAAACAAATTAACTAAAGTCAGTTAATCACGGAGAAGCATCAAAAATATCAGCAGGAGGGATGAAATAGTCTAAGGAGAGGCCTGGAACATTAAACACAACATCACCAATCCTCCATATTTCTTCCATTTTAGTCCTACTATGTTGCACAGATTCTTCTTCGAACCGGAAAACCGTTGCAATAGATCTGCCTTGATGAGCAATTAACACTCCATCAACATCTCTATAATCATCGATGCTACTTCCTATAGTAGTCTCCCAATAAATAATATCATTTTCTGATGTTTGTACTCTGGTGAGATGTGAATCCTCCAAGTAAATTAGGAGACCACTTTTCTGGCAAAAGTACCCATATAATACATGCCTAAGTACTTCTGCTGCTCCTTCACTTCTTTCCATAACAGCTGAACGATCTGCAGCTACCTTTAATACGAAGCAATCTTCTTTCCCAATTTGCTTCTCGCCTAAGCATTGAGCTTTCGCGAATAAGCTGGCTGTGCTCTTCGGATCCAAGCCCTAGATTACAATTAAGAGATTAAAAAAGAAAATAATTAAATAAAAAATGATTGATCTAATCAAGTGCAATTTAAAAGAAAACAACCCAAAATCCAAGTTAATAGACCTTTGCTTTTTCTTAAATAACACAAGATTTAAGAAAATGGAAGATATGAATTAATGTTTGAAGTCATTTGTTATTCAAGATGCGCTCACACTACAATTAGCGCATTAAGCTTTAATTTAAAATTATTTTATCAAATATTATACTAAGTGGATGTAATTCAATCGGTACTAATGTTGTCTTTAAGACTTTGAAGTATCGAACTCAAATCTTGAGTCCAATCCAATCAATTATAGAAAATTCATATGCGATCATTATACATTCAAGGGTCAAACAAACAAAAAGAACAAGTCATTCTCTTCCACAAATTTACTTATAATGAGTGTTTGACACTTCATCCTTTCCTTTATATATAGTCTTGATAGCCAAAACATAGTAGCTATCGTACCAACAATAAAAATTTGTTCAAGTTTTTCTAGCACTAGACAAGCTCTTAATTATTGGAGCTCAGATCAAAACTTTAAAATGGTGGAGAGTCATATAATGTTGTCTTCAAGTAAGCTTATAGTTTAATTTCAAAAGGAATTGACTTATTTGTTTTTCTCTTACTCTCATCCACTTGATTAACTAGAGTTTTACTGTCTATCTGGAAGGAAATATCTATGAGAAACTTCCACAATGCACTTGAATTAGAGTGAAGTGTTTCTTGGTTCTATGGAATTAAGTTTGGGCTTCAATCCTTTTGCCTTGAAACTTTCTTTATAGGCTTACGAAAAAGAAAAGAACAAAAGAGGGTCAAAACTATTCTCACCTGCCTTAAAGGGCTTGTCAAAATTGAAGATTTAGATGGTACAAGTAGGTATTACTCTCTACAGAATGGTACAGCTAGATGGACTAACAAAGGTTGTAAAAGAAAACACAAGTTAAAAAGAGAAGAAAAAAAAAAAAGAAGGTTGTTTCGAGAGAATAAGTTAGAAATGAACAAAAATAATTAAAGCCGACAAAAGCTGGGGGGGCAATAATTCAATAAATGAGGCACTGTTCAGTAAAGTGCAAAAGAAAAGAAAAGAAAAGAAAGGAAAAGAAAAGTTAAAGCATAAGGCAGAATAAGTTGCAATCCCAAGAGGTCATATGTATGGTAATATAAACTTTGGACGTGATTGATGATAGATGACGTCACAAAGAAAATCACGTGTCATCCTGATGACTCATGAGTGTTTGAAGAAAAAAGACGTTTGTCTGGTAAAGCATGAGACAGTTTCTCCATCAATGTCAGCCAGCGAAATATTATTTGTGCATTTCCTTGGGATATTGTCATTGAAACAATTCAAGAAGATCCAAGATGATTTTCAAATGATTCCAAGAAAAGATACATTAAAGGAAAAAAAGGAAACAAGAAGATGGTGTATATATTTAAATTTCATTATTTCCCAAAAATAATTACATATGAATTGATTTCTTAAAATAATTATAGCTTTATCAAATTTTTACTTTTTCTTTTTTATTATAAAGTAATATTGTAGAGTCAAATTTTAAATTTTATTCAAATTAAATTATATATTTAATAATTAATTCAATATATACAACTAATTTAATTTCAATTAGCATCTTATGTTTTATCTACTAATCTATTTAATAATCTAAACAATAGGATATATTTGTTAACTTGTTTTAGAGAACATTTTTTTTAATCCATAGATAATAGATGAACGGGTTAATTATTTTGTCTTATAAGTTTTGTTATATTATTAAGAATATAGAAATTTATTAGTATAATTTGATAAAATTAAGGAATGTTAAAATATTTAATTTATTAAGGGTATTTTAGATATTTCATTCAAAATTACTCTTTTATATAATGATATAATAATTTAACAGAGTTTAAAAATAAAAATGTTATCATTAATTATTAAAAACAAAAATCTACTAATTTAATATGATAAAAGAATTAGGAACGTTAACATCAATTGGTGTGTCTAATAAGTATTAGTTAGATCAAGAGATTAAATGCTATTTTCATTCCAATTTAAGATATATCAATTCACAAATTGTGCCTTTTTCTAAACTTATTCGTTAATTACTTAAGTACAGCTAGGATGAGAAGATGAGTGATGCAACATGGGGAAAATAATGATTTGAGGTTTAGGGTACACAAAGTTAACAAGAGAATTTTGGTATCTAGCAATAAAGATTAAGAGTAATTTTACCAATTAAATATAATAGATAAATGAATGATATATTATTCAAAATTAATAAATATATTTCACTTATTCATTCATTTAGTACATTTGCAGATACATATAATAATGCAGAGTTTGGTAAGGGCAGTTGGTTTCTTATAAAAATGTAGCATTGAGTGGTTATGAATGATAATTAATGATGGATTACCTGGATTATGCGACGAAGAGGGCGCTGGGGTCCTTTGGCAGCGTGAGTGCCGAGCCAAGGTGTATGCCGCCACACGGTCTTCCCATTGCTTCCGGCAATGACCTTATTCCCTCCGACAACTAATTCAAGAGACCACATTCCGGGCAACATTTGCCACATAACAAAACACCCATTCTCTCCAGTTCTGGTCCCTAAACTCTTGACATTTTTTCCTGAGGATATTTCTGTCTCACAACGGACCATCTTCACACTTCCTGTTGCATACATGTTCCTCATCTCTTTTTCTCTCTTTAAGGATCCCGTGGCCGCCAAATACTGTTGTATAATATAATGCGCAATGGAATTTTCCTATTCATTATATTAAAAAGCAAAAGAAAAAAATCAATAAAAAATGTTAGATCAACAAAATTCAAGATTAAGCATGTCTAAGAGCTTAATTAATTACCATTGGCACACCCTTAATGTGAAAATTGTTGTGAAAATTGAAGTCGGTGACCAGAGGGATTGGGGCTAGTGGGCATCCAAGAACACCAAGCAAAAGCCTCAAGTCTTGCCTCTTACTATTAGCTGGCATGCTTCCATCTGGTGAAATTGATGAATAATTGTTACTAGAGAAACTCTTCTGCAGCCGGAACCATTCTCGAATTACTTCCCATGAACTCTCCTTTTTATTACCATCTTCTTGCATGTCAGGATCAGGACCTTCCATTAGAGGAGTCAAGGTTTGTGTGCACCATCTCTGCTTCCTTCTCACTCTTGAACCCATTTGTAAGACAGTCGATAATGTGAAACTTGGAGATGATTTATGTCTGAAATGATCACGATTTTAGGGGTGCATATATATATAAAGCGAGTACGATTATGGATGGGTCCTTTGAGTTAGAGCACTATGGGAGGGTAGAGACAAAAGGGACATCTCATCTGTCCAACGGCAGAGGATGGTGTATTATAATTTATAATACAGACTTGCATATTGAGATGTCTTTTGCTTTATTCTTCTTTTCTCTTTTAGACTACTCCTCTTGTCTTTGTCGTTTTATATTTATATTTATACTTTTATTGGCTTTCGCTTGGAGACTCCAATTCATACGGTCCCAGCAGGTGGCTGCATTAGGTTATCCATCCTTTTATGGTTTCCAGTTAAAAAATATAAAAAATCTTTCTTTGGGTTAATTTAGTTACTAAAGATCTCTTGATACTTTAACGTGCACTTTAACGCTGAAGAAATAGTAGCTTCAGTCTCTAAAGAGACCCAATATTTTAGCCACCGGAAAACCTAAATCTCGCGGCAAGTGATGGTAACAGTACTATTGCTGTTAGATGAGTAGGCTAGACTGCTTATACACATTGGTTACATTAATAGGGATTAGTCAAGGCGAATGGGAAGTGAAAAACAGCGATTTTTACATAGATCATTTTATAATACACTCGTTGCATTAATACACTCTATAATTTTCACCATTATATCAACTCCTTTTAATCTCGACTCATGAAAATGATTGGCTACTATTTTATCAGGTTACTTATTAACATGTAAGAAACCGGTTATCTGATTTACCGGTGTCTTCTTTTTCTTCTTTTAATCCTCACCATTATTTTCCCTAGCAATCTCAATTGCCTTCTTTCGTTGCTGGAGATATTTGAAATCTCTTTTTTAAAAATCTCGATTCTTCTATTGCTGCAGTAAATTGACAACTTCACATAAAATACATATATTTGCCATACATTAATCCGAGCAGTTGAGAAAGCCCGAACAACTCGCTTAATGAACAACTTATCATACCAATTATATTCGGATAAAGATTATAGTCCAAACTTGTAACAACAAATATGATCTATGTGAAAATTAGAATTTAACTAGAAGACCAACACTCTGAAAAGAAGGAACACAAGTCCTACTGTTATACCTACTCTTATACAAACTAGGACCAATGGAGCAATATATAAGAGAGTCTAACCTATATTGATGGGTACATCATATTCACCTTACTTCTCATTAATTTTTCTACTAGTTCTCCAATCCCTCGCTATAAGAAATCTTGTGTCTAGCAATGGACAAAGTCGTCAGTAAATAGAATGTCACCGTCGCTAAATTATTATAATGATGGATTAGCAATGGTAGATGTCATTGCTATCTGGCTTGTTGTAACCAACATAACGGCATTTACCCGTCCGTCTTTAAATTTAGCAACGCTAACTTCTGTTGCTATATTGCAAAACAGGCATCACTAAAAGGCATAACCATTTTCTCATTGTGAATTACTATAGCAACATCAAATTCGTTGCATTATTTTTCGATCCCTAATACACTAGAACCATAGCTAAATAATTTTTTAAGTTTCTTAAGAAATTAATATATTGTCAATGCTAAAACTTTTTAGATTTTTTTTTAAATTTTTCATTGCTGATTCGTCGGTAAAGTTTTTAAGATCTTATTTTATTATTTATTTTTCATCACTTATTTGTCCGTATATGCACAATGATTTTTTTATTGAATTTATAGAATTAGTAGTAATTAGTAATTCATATATTAAGGGTGCTATTAATTTGGAAAAAACACATAACAATATTAATTTTTAAAATATATATAAAAATGTATTAAATATTAATCATTTACAAGGAAAATAATGTCTTATGAAATTAGAAAATTAAGAAAACAAAAGGCTACTACGAGGCAAAGGAGTAGGAGGACTTTTCAAGATCAGCAAGATCATCAGCAATAGCAACAGGCATACTGGTATCAGAAGCACCAACGATTGGTGGAGCAGTTTGAGGCAGTGGAACCATGCCTGCATTGAACGTCCGTACTATATGCTGCATCATACTATCTATCTTACCTATGTGAGCGTTGTACTCCCGGTCGAGTTCAACCTTAATCTCGTGTTGCAGTGCCTCCTTCGTTTGATTAAATGCAGAGAAACTAACAATGGAAGATATTGTGGCTGCATGAAAGTGTGTGGCTCCAGTCCTATGTCGTACACTTGCTGCTTTTTCTCCCCACTTACCACGTCAACGAACTGCTGTGACATATCAACTGATGGACAATCAAAAGCACCCTTGCGCGACTAAGAAGAAGCAGCAGCTCCTCGCTCCTCAAAAGTCTCCTACTGTTGAAAAAAATTGAGAATGTAAATCAATTGTATAGTTATAAGAAATAAAGATGGAATTTAATTTACTTATAGAAATCTTCTGCAACTTGTAGTCAATGTATTACTCGTCCGCCTTGCTGTGCAACCGCTTGAAGAGCTCGAAGGCGGAAGGATCTCGACCTAACTCAGTAGTATGCATAGATAAAAATCACCAAATTAATGTTAAATTATTTTGACTTAGAATTTCAAATCAAGATTTAATAATTTAAAAATGAGAAATTATTACCATCGCCTATTTATGGTCGAAGGCTGATCTCACAACCCAGATGTGTGTCGATAGGGGTCTATCCCTGGTTCGACCACCTCATTGAGTCTATTCTTATTGTAGGTCTCCAAAGATGCCTTCACTTGAAACATTTTCAGTAATTGGTCCCATGGGTCCAGGTGTCCTTCAAAACACAGTGAGCCTCTTCCTGCTCCTTTTACAGCCAAAGACTATATATCCTTATATTTTTCCACTGCCTATCTATCCCCAAGACCCACAAAGACCTGCATCGTACTTTGGGTCCCAGCTAAAGAATTTTTAAAAAATATTAGTTATATTTTCAATAATATGAGTTATTTGTAATTACTTAGTAATTAATTATTACCTTAAACTCTTTAAAGTATATGTCCTTGGTCTTTTTGGGCACAAACCTCTAAACTAGCCGTCATAATCGATGTCGTTCTTGAAAATCTTTATTATGTTTGTAGATCACGCATGTGATGGTCATAATCTATATACAAGAATAAAATGGTGTTAGTTTATATTATAAAGTAGATTGAATTATGTAAATATAATATACAAAATTACATAATAAAAATTATCTCTCATTTTTAATCCATATTTAGGGCTTAGAACTTTTAGATGATGATCCAAATAATGTGGTATCTGAGGGTGGTGGAATTAAAGTAGTAGGTAGTAGAGCAGAAATAGATGGCAAAAGAGAGGAGCTAGTGGATGGTGGTGGGATAATAGAGGGTAGGGCTGGGAAAGGTGGCATAGGTAAGGGGGCCACAAGTCGAGTAGTAGATGGCGTACTGGATGGTGGTGTAGTAAAGTGTCAGCTGCGCATTCTATGAGACTCTCTATCTGCTATATGAATTATTTGATTTCCACATATTATAGAATTATAGTGATAATTTTGAATTATAGTGATAATACACTTAATGAAATTGAAATTATACGCGATGTTCATTAAAAGAATACATGTTTTATTACTAGATATTACTATCACTCTTAAATGAATCTTCATTTTGCTTGTCTATTTTTAAATCATGTTCAAGTGCATCTTCAGTGTTGTTAGTTTCATCTGCAAGTTCTATTAATCCTCCATTGATATCATTAAAGGAAGTACTATAGATTTTCATCTAACTATACTAGAGCATATATATTCAAGTGAACCTCTTGGAATGCTAGTGGTAAACTTAGTAGAGCTTTAGAATAAGATTCTAGAACACCCACATTACATCTTGCTTTTATTTTATAAATGGCCCACGAATTGCTCTTATCGAGACATAAGCTCAGGTAGGGGCAACAGTACACTTGAGTGGCTTGAATTAATAGTACTAATGGTGATAGATCATAAATAGTTATACTTATTGTGTTTAATTCCCTTATATTTTGATTGAATAATGTACTTAATTGTGAAAATTGTGTTTATTCTGACCTATGTGGTGAAATATCAAGGATTGAGTAGAATTCAGCCTAAAGACATGTTTTAAGGCATCACTTGTCAGAAACCAAGTCTTTTGGAGGAAGAGCAAAAATTTGGGCAGAAGATCATTTTCTATAAGGCGTGACCACGCCTTACAATGCGAGAGCTGTTGGAATCTGCAGAAGAGAATTTCGAATTTTTCAAGATAAATTCGTGGTGGACCCACTTTTATATAATTTTCTTTATTTTTGAAGTGCTGGATAAAGAGAACTTACTCCCATGTATTTAGGATTTTAATTTTTTTAGATTACCCTTTATCTTATCATTCCTTATAGGGATAAGATCATATAGGAAGTTTATTTCTTTTTTATAAGGATTATCTTATTAGGGTTTAGGTTTGACTTCCTTTATAAGGAGGCTAGTTGTACCAAGTATAGGACAGCTGAGACTGCTTTAATTATTTATTATTTTTCTTCTTCTATTCTTTTCTTGTAAACTTTTACTCCACCATGTGTGACTAAGTCTTTAGTTTCTGATTCAAGAGTGAATAAATTCCAATTGTGATTTTGTGAGGCTTTGTGCTTAACAGAATTCTTCTTTAATTCAAGTATTCTTTATTTCTTGTTTTTATTATTTATGAATTTTTTAAATTGATTGAACTGACGACTCAACTTTGATATTGATTTTTCTATTGCTAAACTTTGAGTTTGTGATCCGTAATTGTCATGAACGATTGACACAAGTAGCAAGGAGCTAGCTCATGTGTGTGTGATTGCGGCCTTTTCGAATTACATAGCTTGCATGATAGGCTCTAGGGAAATAAAGGAACAAGGTTAATTCAATTACAGCTATCTCAATTAATTAATGTCGGTTTAGTCATTCTCATTATTCTTAATGCTATCATTAAGTTGATATGGAACGTTATCGTGCCCAGTTGACTAATGGTAAGTTTTGATTTGGATGCTGGGTTTGAGTCAATTATATTAGGAGAATTTAACTTGTTGCGACTTTTCTGAATAAGTTGATATGGAACGCTAGAAAAGATCATTTTCCCTTACCTTTCATTGACCAAATGTTAGAACCATTGGCAGACAAATCTTTCTTCTTTTTTCTTGATGGCTTTCAGGATTTTATCAAGTTCCTATTGCACAAGAAGATCAGGAAAAAACAACATTCACTTGTCCTTTCGTAACCTATGCTTATAGGCGAATGCCTTTTGGCATCTGTAATGCCCCAAGTACGTTTCAAAGATGCATGATGAGTATTTTTTCTGAATATATTGAGAAATGCATTAAAGTATTTATGGATGACTTTACTGTGTATAGGGATTCATTTGATGAATGCTTAGATAATTTAACCAAAGTTTTAAAAAGATGCATAGAGACCAACTTGGTTTCAGATTATAAAAAGTGTCATTTTATAGTCACCCAAGGCATTGTATTTGGGCAATGTGGTCTTCTTTAAGGGTATAGAGGTTGATAAGGCAAAAGTGGACATAATTGCAAACTTACCATACCCTACCAATGTTAGGGAAGTGCGCTCTTTTCTTGGACATGCAGGATTTTATCGCAGGTTTATCAAGGATTTCTCCAAGATCGCTTTGCCATTGACAAATTTACTGCAAAAAGAAGTTCGATTCGAGTTTGGGGAAGAATGCAGAGAGGCGTTTGTAAAGCTTAAAGATTTGTTGACAAGCACACCTATTATTCAACCACCTTAATGGGATTTACCTTTTGAAATCATGTGCGATGCAAGCAGTTATGCAGTGGGAGCAGTTCTGGGGCAGCGGATTGAGAAGAAAATTCATGTCATCTATTATGCTTCCAGGACCCTAGATTCCGCCTAATGCAATTATTCCACCACAGAAAAGGAGCTTTTATCAATTGTCTTTACTTTGGATAAATTTCAATCTTATGTGCTTCGTTCTAAAGTTATTGTATATTCTGATCATGCAGCTTTGAAGTATCTTTTAGTAAAGAAAGAATTAAAACCAAGGCTAATTCGGTGGATTTTGCTTCTTCAAGAGTTGATGGGCTACTTATGCAACCTACACCTAAGGCAATGAACCTATCGATGCAGCCTAGCACTAGTGAGTATCAAGGTTGTATCCCCAGAGATCGGGTGAACCTAGAGTTACTACTGTTCACTATGTTATCTAATATGAAATACGGTGTGAGAAGTCTAAATTAACTAACTAATGATTATGAATGGAAATAAATAAATGAACAACAATTGACAATCGAAAGACAACCGCAACAAGAGAAATAAACCTAAAGGGGACCTAAGTGATGGAATTCTAAAGGTTGATTTTATAAATTACCAATCTTGCTTACCCGTGCCTAAATCCTGAATCGAACTCGGTTCCTCTCTCGAGCTCACCGACTTCCTAAACCTGCACTAACCTAATGGAATCTTTTCCTATCAGATTATTACAGATTAGCATTAAGCGTGATTAGATCTATTAAGAGTTGTTAATTCTTAATCCGGCGAGTAAATTAACCTTATCTCTAAGTGTTAACTACCAGTTCTTACTATTCAAATTCCAATTGTAACAAGCATTTCTCAATGTCAAGAAACAAACCAAAAGACAATTAATTTAACGTCTCAAATTAACTGAATCAAACTTTATTACTGAATAGCAAGAAGATTATAAGAATGGCAAATACAAATCTAACAACTAAGCACAATCCATCAATAATAAAGACCCCAATGGAGATTTAGCTACTCTCGTTCATGGTTAAAGCAAAGTAAGGAACAAATAAGGAAAAGAAAATTGAAGGCATGTACACCCTTCTCTTTCAAGTTGGATGAGAAACCCTAATTTTCCAATTCAAAATATCAAACCCTAATTTGCCTCTTGAATGCTTCCAAATCTTGTCTTGATCTTCAAATCAATGTTGAAACAAGTGTAATCCTTCCTTCAGTTGATGAATTTGATCTCCCAAAGTCGACAATTGAGGTCTAGAAAATAAGTGAATTGAGTGTGTATATTAGAATCAAGTCAGAAAATCGAGCCACCATTCACCAAATCGAATTTGCCTATATAGTCTATTCAGCACGGCCGTGGTCAAGCCTGTGCTGGTCAGCACGGGCGAAGTCCAAGCCGTGCTGAACCTAAGGATTTCGTTGTGTTGACCTCTTCCAAGTCGTGCCCAAGTCGGTGCTGAGCCACCACGGGCCATGGTGGAGGCCGTGGTGGCTACGAAAACCATGCCAAAAGGCACTCTTGGAGGGCAGCTAGTTGGCAATTCAGTACGGCCGGAGTCCAGGACGTGCTCAACCCTCGGGGTGCTAGTCCTCGTCCAATTTGATGGATTCTGGTCCGTAATCATGCGTATTTTCCTCAATTGTTGATAGTGTCCTTCGAAAATGACCTGAAACGTGAAAGGAAACAAAAGACAGGTGATTCTAGCATAAAATGAGATAATCATGCACAAGAATGTAAACAATTGGGCATGAAAACATGTGTAGTATGATGCCTATCAAATCACCCCACACTTAAGCTTTTGCTTATCCTCTAGCAATCAACAACTCACTCCTCAAACAGATACCAAATAACTCAATCAAATACTTTGCAGGCAGTTAGCTCAAAACAAATCTCAAAACTCTGTAATGAATTTCCCTAAAATCCCCAAATCACTAAATCCTTAAGAGAGAGAACAAAGTTAATAAAGCTGCTAAAATTAAAATGATAAACCATCCAAACTGAGAATTTGAGAACCATGCCTCACAAGATGTCACTCAAAACACACAAGTGTATATAGGTGAAAGAAGATCGCCAAGCTCTCAATGCAAAATACAGAAAAAGTGCTTACCATAAGCTTGCTTATAGATCCAATCTCCACTACTATGAAATAATCAATAATCATGATCAAAGAGTCTTGAGCCAGGTTGTAATTGGGTTAAGGTAGGGTATGGAGAAATATGGAAAGTAGGCTAAAAGTTGCTAGAAAATTATGCAGGTAATGCAAGAAAATAGCCAAGGACCAAATGCTGTACCAAAAATGAACACTAAGTTGCTCCAACAATAAGATGATGCTCGAAATGAACTAAAAGAATACTCTTCTCTTTTTCTTCTTTTTTTGTTTTTATTTTTTTTATATATACTATGTATATATATTACAACAGCTTATGTAGGGGCTGCTGTGGTTATTGACATAAACAATAAGAATGAATAACTCATTTTGGATTGAAGGGAGCATCTATGAAAAATCTAGCAACTTAGTAAAATATATAAAAAGAATGCAAATTGATCCAAAATGAAATGGGGCATAAACTTACATAATTCCCAGCAACAATGGTAGAAAGAATGGTAAAATGAATAGAAGTGATAAAATGAGTGTCAAATGTGAATTACAATGAAAGAAAAGGCTAAGGCTCAAAATTGGTTCACTAAGGGAAAAACAGGGTTAGGCTTTTGGCCAAATTGTGTAAATCCTAAGTGCCCAAATCATCTCATGACTATCAAAAATTCATGTAATCTCGAAAGGAATCACAAAGCAAGTTCTAGAAACAAAGATTCTGTACAATGCTCACTAATCAACAACAAAAGGAGCATAAAAAAGAAATAATGAAGCCCAATTTGGCTCAAAACCTCACCATTTGAGTGGATTAAAATTGTATGAATTCTCAAACCAAAGTTTAAACAATCAATCATAATAATAAGCAGCAATATTAATAGTGTTCTATTTCCAAGATAAAGTAAAATGGAAAAATTAAGGAAAAACACCAATTTTACCTGGCTCGATTAAAATTAAGAGATTCGTTCATTTCTTTCTTCCAACAAGATTCGATAAAAGCTATAAGGGTATCCATTCAAAAGAGAAAAATCATCAATTACTAGATTGAAACAAAACTCAAGATAATAATAAAATCGGTACTTGCACAAAACTAAGGTACCTACCCCATAATTGAGTATGACACTGTCCACATTGTTAGAAAGATTAAAATTGGGTAAGCATTTGACTCGCACATCATAGTTATTGAAGATCATGCTTAGTTTTCAAATTGGAAAAGCATAGTTTTCTACTAAAATAACTTAACATAAAAAAGAAAAATGAAAGGAAGTAACATAAAACTAAGCATGCAAAAAGCAAGAAAATAAAATAAAATAAAATAAAGGAAAGAAAATAAAAAGAAAAAGGAAAAAGAAAAGAAGCACAATTTTTTTTTCACTGCTAGGAGTCTACTGATAGTGTATCCTCACTGGTTGGATCTGCTGGAAGATGAGGAGCAGGGAAAGTCACTGAAGGAGAGGGCTGTGGTGGATCAGGGTCCGTGAAGCATCCTGCCAGATCGAACTCCATATCATCGATGAGCCGCTAATTTTATGCTCTAGCGTCCATCATCTTTTTCATCTGCTCTACTATAAAGTCTGTCTGGGTGGCCTGCCTCTCTAACCCGCTCATAAGCTGCTGAAGCACGGTGTTCATTCCGCCAAACTGTACCCTAGTTTGCTCTTGAAACTGTGCAAATTGAGTATAGTGTTGCTGCTGTAGATCACACAGTCGATCTAGTCGGTCAGCTAAAGCACTAATCTGAGCACTCGATGTCCCTGCAGAATAAGAGGATGAGGCTCTAGATGGAGGCATAAACACTCTAGCTGGGTTAGGAATCCTAACATCCGGGATCCCAGCCGACGGATCTTGGGCTCCTCTAGCCGCTGCCTCTCTAGCCTCCTTGACTATTGTGTTCACAAGCTTGTACTCTATACCTTGTGGATGTTTAGTAGCCGTGATCATTTGCATGTTGATCATCTGTCTGATCCGTAGTGGTGTCATGTCACCAATATTTGAAAGCTCTGACAGACAATTATCCAATACATCCAGTCTCTTGGCTAACCTAGTCACGTACGAGCCAAAACAATACTGCATCTTCTTCTGGGCGTCTACTATAAATGATCGGATTTAACGAGCCAACAAATATCCCAAGTCCAACTTTTTCTGATGTTGCATAGCCTATAGGATGAAGAGATCGGTCTGTATTACCGCTCTAAAATATCTCCTCTGCCTGTAATGGTGTAAGCTAATAGGGTATGGAGATAGTGGAGATGATCCGAAAGGCTAGACGCCTTAGACCTGCTTGGGTAGGACGTTTCTGGCCTAAGTACCAATGAGTCCCACATGGTGTCGTAGGATATTGGGTTGATGTAGAGGCATCCCTGATACTCCTCCCCCGAGATCTTCTATTTAGTCCATAATCCCAAATGCATGCTGAATTGTGGGACTGACATTGAGAACTCCCTTCCCCCAAGTTTGAAATAAACTGCATCAGATGCCGGTGGATTTGTTCACGCAGGGAAGAAGGTGCTGAGGAACTCAATTGTAAGCTCATGGTAGGTTGGCTCAATGATGTCAAAGAATCGCGTATATGGTAGAGTCTCGAACAGAGTGCGCACATCCTGAACCAATCCCACTCTTTCCAGGGATACGAAGTTGATGCAACGACCTGCCATCACTTGCTTCCATCTCATGACTTGGAATTGACTTTCATTATCTGCAGTAGGGAATGTCCATAATGGATGACGAACAGGTGCAGGTGGGTTCACAGCTGGTGCTCTTCGGGCTTGGAGTAGTTGCTGTTACGGTGCTGGGGCTGGTACTGGTGCTGGTGCTGGTTCTAGTGCTGTGGAGGAAGATGTTCCTTCGCCACGTGATCGCTTGCTGGTAGTGACGCGTTTCAGTTGCTTTCTATGGGATTGATCGCGGTCCGTCATATTACCTAATGTAATGAATCATCAGTTATTCATATAAGAAATCAAGTTAATAAAAAATCCTACCGAAAATTAAATAGCATAACAGCTATAATTCGACTAATAGAAAACTTTAGACTTATCAAAAGACTAAAGCCTCAATCTCCTGCATAAACTAATTGACAAATACATTCCAACCTAATTTATCGTGCACCAACTAACGCAACTTTATTCTAACAATTATTCATAATAGAATGCCATAGACAAACTTTATTTCCGCCAAACCCCACACTTATCATTTTCATAATCGACTTCACAGCAAACGTAACAACTAATGTAAATTAAATCTAACTGAGGTCATATTAAAGTAGTGTAACAACGTAAAACTACCAAAACATACTAGCACGTCCTAAATAAAGTATATGCATAAAAGAAAAACTAAATTAAAAGCAAATAAAAGCAAAAAGTGAAGAGACTTACTTGGAATTGCTGAGAAAGGTAAGAAGGATGAGAGAAATGGAAGAAAACAACACCTTGGAGCTTACAAAAGGGGGTACCAAAATTTTTTGGAAGCCTCCCTTTTTATAGGGACAGGGGTCAGCACGGGCGAGGGCAAGGCCTTGCTGAGCCCTTATGCTTCAATGGTGCACCATTTGGCACGGGTGGGGGCACGACTGTGCTGACCAGCACGGCCTGGTGTTGCCGCCCGTGATGCCTTCGAAAGCCATGATGAACGGCTGAAATCCCCCATTCTTCATATGTCTAAAATCACGGGCTTGACTCAGGCCGTGCTGATGAGCATGGCCTAGTGTTGTAGCCCGTGATGGCCACGGAAACCATGGTGAAAGAGGAGGATTCCAGGCTTTCCTTCGCCATCTTGAATCGCCGAACTCCCTACCTGCAATTGACAGATATACGCACATGTTTAGGCCGTAAATCAAGTAAATATGGTCAAACGGAAAAGTCCATCCTCACCGATTGCAAAAGTCTGACTTAAGTTAAAAAACCTAAATTCATACAACTACGTTAAATTACTAAGTAAGTGTTTTAACTACTATCAAGCAAACTAAAATGAATGAAGTCAAAAGAAAATAATGAAATAACAAAAAATAATAAAAAAACATGAAAGTATAACCAAAGTCGAATGTACAAAAGTGCTTATTTTTGCTGAGTCCTAAGCTTGACTTATCCGGATCAACCCTCATGTGCATACAAAGTCAGATCAACTCGTTGCTCACCATCCAACGAGTTACCATGGTAAAGCTTCAATCGATGGCCATTCACTTTGAAATCTCCCTTCTCGGAATGATACAACTCTACCATTCCATACGGAAAGACCTGTCTGACCTAAAATGGTCCAGACCAACGACTCTGCAGCTTTTGAGGAAACAGACAAAGGCGAAAGTTGTAAAGCAACACTCGATCCCCGACCTGAAACTCCTTAGGCCCACAAATCCTTTGATCATGCCATTTCTTCGTCCTTGCTTTGTAAGTTAGCGAGTTTTTGTACGCCTGCTAGCACCACTCATCTAGCTCACTCAGCTGCCACTGTCGCTCCTTACCTGCAAAATCAATATCAAAGTTACAAGTCCTAAGGGCCTAGAGTGCCCTATGCTCTAACTAAACAGGCAAATGACATGACTTTCCATAAACAAGACGATATGACGTAAAACCTATAGATGTCCTAAAAGCAGTTCTCAACGCCCACAATGCATCATCCAACTTAAGAGCCCAATCCTTCCTACTGGTACTAACGGTTCTCTCTAAAATACGCTTAATACCCCTATTAGTTACCTTAACCTGCCCACTAGTCTAGGGGTGATAGGGAGTAGAGAACCGTTGAGTAACCCCGTACTACTTAAGTACCTTCTTTAATTGGGCATTATAGAAATGTGTTCCTCTATCACTAATAAGTGTCCTAGGTGTGCCAAACCTAGCAAACAATCGCTTAAAGAACCTGCAAACGACCCTGGCATCATCAATGGCCACAGCTTGAGCTTCAAGCCATTTAGAAAAGTACTCAATAGCAACCAGAATATATTTATTACCATATGAAGAGGGAAAGGGTCCCATGAAGTCGATGCCCCAAACATCAAGAATCTCAACAACTTGCACACTAGTTTGGGGCATCTCATCACGAGAAGAGATATTACCTACGCGCTGACAAGCATCACAAACCTGAATGAATTATCGTGCGTCTTGGAAGAGCGTAGGCCAATAGAATCCTGCCTCTAGCACCTTCCTCGCTGTATGGTTTGCCGCTTGATGACCTCTAGTGGGTCCCTTGTGGTAGTGCCTCAATATTTGGAGAGTCTCTTCGCCGTACAGACAATGGTGAATCACATGATTTGCACACACTCTAAACAGAAAAGGATCTTCCCAAATGTAGTATTTCAAATCAGCAAAGAATTTCTTCTTTTGCTGATAAGTCATACCCTTTAGTAGAACCTTAGCAACCAAATAGTTAGCATAATCTAAAAACCAGGGAGTATTAGTGTATACCTAAGTGACATATAAATGCTCCTTTAGAAATCGATCGTCTATGGTTGTCTCATCAAGTGCATCCAAGTGTGGATTCTCCAATCTCGATAAATGGTCCGCTGCTAGATTCTCTGCGCCCTTCTTATCCTTGATCTCGACATCAAATTCCTACAATAAAAGAATCCACCGAATCAATCTCGGTTTCACATCATTTTTCAGGAATAAGTACCTCAATGCCGAGTGGTCCATGAAGACAATGGTCTTGGAGAGAACGAGGTACGATCTAAACTTGTCAAAGGCGTAAACAATAGCCAAGAACTCCTTCTCTGTGATAGTGTAGTGCTCTTGGGCTTCTGTCAAAGTCTTGCTAGCATAATAAATGGGTTGGAACTTCTTTTCAATCCTTTGCCTAAGCACAGCTCCAACTGCATAATCACTAGCATCGCAGACGAAGGCGTTTCAATCAGCGAAACCATGATCGGGGCTGCAGTCAAAAGTTTCTTAAGTAACTCAAAAGCAGCCAAGCATGCATCATTAAAAACAAAAGGTACATCCTTAACTAACAACTGAGTAAGAGGCCTAGCAATCTTAGAGAAATCTCTAATAAATCTCCTATAAAACTGTGCATGGCCTAGAAAACTCCTAACTGTCTTAACAGAACTAGGAGGAGGTCGCTTAGATATAACCTTTGTCTTAGCTCTCTATCCACCTCCATCCCAGCCTGAGAGATCTTATGCCCTAACACAATCCTCTCTCTCACCATGAAATGGCATTTTTCCCAGTTCAATACCAAGTTAGCCTTAATATACCTAGCTAACATGAGCTCAAGATTGCCAAACAAAGAGAGAAAGAATCACCAAAAATAATGACTAAAGTAACACAAAAACAATTCCTCTGGTCGTCATCGGCCTGGGGGTTATGGTTCTCCATCATGTTAGCTCTATAAACCTGAACTGTAACTCTGACCTCCTCCTCAACTGCCTATAAATGTCGTCTTAATAATCTGAGAGAGCGCTTCGGGTCCGATAACGGTTCTATGGGATCAGGGTTAGAGTTCTCGTGATAAACTACTTGAAACCGACAATCCAAACAAACACCAATCAATAAAAGCAATAAAATAAAGAATAAAGAATAAATAAATAAACAAATAACAAAAAAAATTCACTTTAGTTCACCGTTACGGTTCCCCAGCAACGGCACCAAAAACTTGACGGGCTACTTATGCAACCTACACCTAAGGCAGTGAACCTATCGATGCGGCCTAGCACTAGTGAGTATCAAGGTCGTATCCTTAGAGATCGAGTGAACCTAGAGTTACTACTATTCACTATGTTATCTAGTCTGAAAGAGGGTGTGAGAAGTATAAATTAACTAACTAATAATTATGAATGCAAATAAATAAATGAACAACAACTGACAATTGAAAGACAACCGCAACAAGAGAAACAAACCAAAAGGGGACCTAAGTGATGGAATTCTAAAGGTTGATTTTATAAATTACCAATCTTGCTTACCCGTGCCTAAATCCTAAATCAAACTCGATTCCTCTCTCGAGCTCACCGACTTCCTAAACTTGCACTAACCTAATGGAATCTCTTCCTATCAAATTATTACAGATTAGCATTAAGCGTGATTTAGATCTATTAAGAGTTGTTAATTCTTAATCCGGCGAGTAAATTAACCTTATCTCTAAGTGTTAACTACCAGTTCTTACTATTCAAATTCCAGTTGTAACAAGCATTTCTCAATGTCAAGAAACAACCCAAAAGATAATTAATTCAATGTCTCAAATTAATTGAATCAAACTTTATTACTGAATAGCAAGAAGATTACAAGAATAGCAAATACAAATCTAACAACTAAGCACAATCCATCAACAATAAAGACCCCAATGGGTTCAAAAGATCTAGCTAGTCATGTTCATAGTTAAAGAAAAGTAAGGAACAAATAAGGAAAAGAAAATTGAAGGTATGTACACCCTTCTCTTTCAAGTTGGATGAGAAACCCTAATTTTCCAATTCAAAATATCAAACCCTAATTTGCCTCTTGAATGCTCCCAAATCTTGTCTTGATCTTCAAATCGATGTTGAAATAAGTCTAATCCTTGCTTCAATTGATGAATTTGATCTCCCAAAGTCGACAATTGAGGTCTAAAAAACAAGTGAATTGAGTGTGTATTGTAATCAAGTCAGAAAATCGAGCCACCATTCACCAAATCGAATTTGCCTATATAGTATCTTCAGCACGGGCGGAGTCCAGGCCGTGTTGAACCTAAGGATTTCATTGTGTTGACCTCTTCCAGGCCGTGCCCAAGCCGGTGCTGAGCCACCACAGGCCATGGTGGAGGCTGTGGTGGCTACAAAAACCGTGCCAAAAGGCACTTTTGGAGGGCAGCTAGTTGGCAATTCAGCACAGTTGGAGTCCAAGCCGTGCTCAACCCTTGGGGTGCTAGTCCTCGTTCAATTTGATGGATTCTGGTCTGTAATCATGCGTATTTCGATTGTTGATAGTGGTCCTTCGAAAATGACCTGAAACGTGAAAAGAAACAAAGGACAGGTGATTCTAGTATAAAGCGAGATAATCATGCACAAGAATGTAAACCATTGGGCATGAAAACATGTGTAGTATGATGCCTATCAAGAGTTTAACTTGAAAATCAAAGATAGAAAAGGAGTGGAGAATTCTGTTGCAGACCACTTGAGTAGGTTGATAAGGGAAGAAGATGACCTACCTTTCAATGACAACTTTCCGGATGAGCATTTGTTCCAACTCAAGGGTATGATTCCTTGGTATGTAGACATGGTCAATTATTTAGTCACAAGAAATCTACCTTATTGTCATAGTAAGTCTAGGAAAGCAAATATAAAGAGTCAGTCTAAGTATTATGTTTCGATCAAGTGATTAGGAGATGTGTGCCTGAAAATGAATTCTAATCTATTTTAGCCTTTTTCCATGATTATGCATGTGCAGGACACTTTGGACCTAGACAGATCGCTAGGAAAATCTTAGATTGTGGTTTATATTGGGAAACTTTATTTAAAGATGCATATCAATTTTGCAAGAGTTGTGAGAGATTTCAAAAAGTAGGAGCGCTAACTCCCAAGAATGAAATGCCTCAAGTTCCAATTCTTATATGTGAAATATTTGATGTATGGGGCATCGATTTTATGGGTCCTTTACCCTCTTCTTGTGATTTTTCATTTATACTTTTGGCTGTGGATTATGTATCAAAATGGGCGGAAGCTAAAGCCACCAAAACTGACGACTCTCAAGCTGTTGTAGGTTTTATCAAGGCTAACATCTTTAATAGGTTTGGGATTCCAAGAGCAATCGTTAGTGATCAAGGAACTCATTTCTACAATAGATCGGTTGCAACTTTGATGAAGAAGTATGGAGTGAATCACAGAATAGCCACCGCATATCATCCTCAAACCAATAGACAAGCCGAAGTTTCTAATAGAGAAGTTAAATCCATCTTGGAGAAAACAGTGAATCTAGGAAGAAGGATTGGAGCCTTCATTTAGATGATGCTCTTTGGGCTTACCGCACGGCTTCCAAAACTCCCATAGGAATGTCCCCTTATTGGTTAGTTTTCAGTAAAGCATGTCATTTACCGGTAGAAATTGAGCATAAAGCCTATTGGGCAGTTCGGCAGTACAATATGAACATGGATAAAGCTGGAATGTCAAGGCTACTGCAATTGCAGGAATTGGAGGAGTTGCGATTAGATGCCTATGAGAATTCAAGAATTTACAAAGAGAAGTCTGAATTACTCCATGATAATATTCTTATTAGGAAACAATTTGAGATTGGTAAAAACTTATTGTTATATAATTCTTGATTGAAGCTTATGCCTGGTAAGTTTCGCTCTCGATGGATCGGTCCATTTGTTGTTACTAATGT
Organism: Ricinus communis; assembly: GCF_019578655.1. Taxonomy (NCBI): domain Eukaryota; kingdom Viridiplantae; phylum Streptophyta; class Magnoliopsida; order Malpighiales; family Euphorbiaceae; genus Ricinus; species Ricinus communis. The sequence goes on from NC_063259.1 coordinate 6,036,308, forward strand.
GTTCCCCTATGGTGCAGTGGAAATTAAAAGCTTGGATTCAGACAAAATTTTCAAAGTAAATGGTCATAGATTGAAGATCTTCCAAGAAGGTGAAATTGCTCTATGTCTCGTTAGTTTTCCCTTGGATCACCTTACTTATCCGGATGACTGAAATGTTTCCTCACTCTGTCGAGCAAAATGACGTTAAATGAATTGCGCTATTGGGAGGCAACCCAAATGCTTTCTTTATTTTTCTTTTATTCATACCTTTAAATTTCTTTCACTTAGTTTATTTTATTTTCTATTTTTTTTATTTTTTTTTAATGAAGAAGTTCAATTGTTTTTCTGACAGGAGGCTAATTTTGATAAGGCATGACCACGCCTTTTTACAGCTCTCCCAGAAGCGTTAATAGAATTTGCTACAGAAGCTTGTTTCTTATAAGGCGTGACCACGCCCTGTTTCAAAACATCTTATGTTTTTTTCTGACTTCTTCACTTAATTTTAGAGAAGCTCGTTTCTTACAAGGCGTGACCATGCCTTGTTTCAAAACATCTTCTGTTTTGTTTTGACTTTTTCACTTAATTTTACAGAAGCCCGTTTCTTATAAGGCGTGACCACATCTTGTTTCAAAACATCTTCTGTTTTGTTTTGACTTCTTCACTTAATTTTACAGAAGCTCGTTTCTTATAACGCATGACCATGCCTTATTTCAAAACATCTTCTGTTTGGTTTTAACGTCTTCACTTAATTTTACAAAAGCTTATTTCTTATAAGGCGTGATCACGTCTTATTTCAAAACATCTTCTGATTCATTTTGACTTCTCTACTTCATTTTCTTTATCTTTTTATTTTTTATAAAAAAAAGAGAAAAGAAGAGGGAAAGTTTTATTTTACAGTAGCCACCATCGTTTTTTCTTCTTCTTCTTTTGCAGCAGCAGCCAATATTCACTTCCCCCTTTCTCCGCCCAAACACCTATCACTCACCAATCATGGTGCGCCTTAAGACTACCGCCCGAAAGAGGACCTCAACATGTCGGTGCAGTAAAGGGACACCTTCCAATCCCGGCGACGCGACAGTTCGCCAAGAAGAGAAAATGACAGCAGTCCCTCCACCCAACACCGACGAAGCAGTTCCTCCACCCGATGCCGGCGCAATAGCTTCGCCCGATGCTAATGGAACAGCTTTGCCCAACGCCAACGCGACAGTTCGCCAAGAAAAGAAAATGACAGCAGCCACTCGGGACGACGGCAAAGCCACATTCAGGCGAACTCGCTTAGGAAAAGGGAAAGCTATTCTACCACCATTAGAAGTTGAATTAACTGGGTTTTTGAAATTCACTACCAAAGCCTGAAAGGACAGGTATGCGGATGTAAGAACTCAAAAAATTAACCCAGGTATGTTTGTCGATACTCATTCTTTAAAGGAACTGAATATTAAGGAGGATTTCGATGCTATGATAGCTAGTATGTAGTGGCAAATTTTTGTAACTATTAAATATCCCACATTTGTTGAGTTGATTAGAGAATTCTACACAACTTTTCAGTTTGAAATACCCGAGAATTTCATTTTGATAGTCCTGGAATTGTGCGATATCGACTCTTAGGCAATGAATTTAAGCAATCAATCACTGAATTTAATCTGGCCGTAGGATTGGTTGATACTGAATTTTCCCTAACCACTCAATACAAGAGTTCTATTATAGATTTTATTAATCTTTTTTATCAGGCAAGACTCTAGAAGACCATGTCTTCTGACCCCATGCATTATAGCAACTCTAAAGGTGTGTATCTTAATAAACCTTAATGGGTTTACATGAAATGATTTTTAGCATTCAGCTTCTCTAGTAGAAAAGACACAACAAATGTATGTACAAAAGCTGAACTTTATTTTATTTGGTCCATGTTGCATGAAAACATAATCAATTTGGGTTTTTGGTTAGCTTCACAATTCAAATTTGTGTTGATTCGTAAAAAGCATTTGTGCTTAGGCTTTTTATTTACTCACTTGGCTGTTAGCCTTTGATTGCTTGATCTTGATAGTACTAACTTGCATATTGCCTGTGAGATGGAACCGTTGGACATAGCTTGTTTGATGAAGATGCATGTGCTTGTGGAGAATAATAGGGTGTATTATTTCCAAAAGCCTTCTCTGCATGGCCAAGGCGATCCTCCAAGACCTAAGAAACGCTCTTGCCCAACGAGCAATCGTCGTGACCCAGATGATTTAACTGAACTAGATTTTGAAGCTCGTTTGGAAAAGATGGAACAAAAAATTTCAAAGATGGAGAAAAGTTTAGATGCCTTGATGAAGCACTGAGGGTTCTACCCCCTTGTCCACTGTCACCATAGACTACTCAATTCGAGTGGCTCACAAATTAGGGGAGTATCATATTTCTTTTCATTTATTTTGAGAGCCATTATCTTTTAGATACATTGAGGACAATGTGTAGTTTGGGTGTGGGGAGGAATAAGGAATATGATAATTACATGATTTCCTTTTCTTTCTATGATTAGAATCAGGTATGCTTTAATTCATATGTGCTGATTTTTCTTGTGCAACCTTGAGTTTTTTTTTGATAACCTAGAATACCGTGTAAGTTAGAGATACATTTTTGGTTTGAGTTTTAATGCATAAAAGGGATAAGCATGACTAGTGTTTCTCTAAAATTATTTGATGGTATCTCATTAATTTATTGATTGAAAAATGCACAAGACTTGATACAAATTTAAACATTCATTAAACTTGTACTTATGGTTGACATTGAGAAGCCTGTACTCGGGATGCACTTTTGTATCCAAGTTCGGTGTTGAAACCACTCACACTTGAATAGTATGGTTCTCTTCATTAGCAAACCTAGATATTCCAATTGAATAACCTTTCACAAGCAGCTTGGTCTCATCAATACCATTACTTGAGCCTTTTATGCACACTCCATTGTTCATTGTTGCTCTAGTTAAACTGTGCCTAATTGTATGAAATTTAAATCCATTCATAAAATACCATGGATGGGTTATCACAAATCTCAAATGGTGTTTTGGGAGATATGTTATTTATAGGATCATATGCCTTTTAAAATGACAATATTGAATAATTACTTTTAAAAAATATCACTCATATTGTTTTGATCCTTTATAATCTATCAGATACTTACATATTTCTTGAACCAATCTGTAAAAGCAATTTCAAGTTTGGCATCCACCTCATGATTGGGCATGTTTAGTTAACTTTGCTTTAAATGTTCAACATACACGCTTCACATTTTGAAAAAAGTAAAATGAGAAAAGTAGTATTTTACTAAGGAAACTTAATTGATGTACATAGTCTTATTTGAAAACTTACTCAATATAGGTTCAACTTCTAAGGAATTACACAAAATGTAACTGCAAGCTGCCTTATACTATCCATTAGGTACCTTGTTCTAGCCCATCATAAAAGTCTGCCAGAAAGCTTGAATATAAACAACTTTTCATATGATACTTCTATATCATCCTCATGTGCATCATCATTTTAGAACACTCTTTTATGCTTTATGCTGACATGGTCCTCAAAGTAGTATGAATAAAATGTGGATACTTTTTCCACTAAGTAAGCATTGCATATAGATCCTGCAACCTTTACTTTACTTTAAACAATGTTTTTTTAACTCTAAAAGGTATATATGGTAGTAGAATAGTAATTATTTTGGATTAAACTTTATTGATTCAGTGTAATTATATTATTGAGTGATATTTACCTTTCAAATAGATATATCCACTTGTATTGCACTAGACCGGCAATCCGTGCTTCATAAGCTAAATAGACAGGTAAATGTTCTATAGAGTCAAAGAAGCTTAGAGAGAAAATATGTTCAAGCTTATAGAAAATAACAGGAATTTCCCTTTCCAATTGAATTATATCCTCTTAGCAGTCGGTTCTCTGAAAAATAAAATCAATTATGTAAGAGCCTTCCAAACATTTGTAGGCAGTAGTTCATTGTATGGAATTGGAATTAATCTCTGCATAAATACATAACAATCATGGCTTTTCGTCCTGGATAACTTAAGCATCTTCAGGTCAAAAAATCAGGCCATATTAGAAATATATCCATCAGAAAACTTCAAACTATTAACCCACTCATACAGTATGGCTTTTGCCTGATTGTGTAGCATGTAACTAGCTTTTGCGTACTTCCTAGTAGCATTACGTTTTAGTTCAGGGTGCTAATAATAATCATTTAGCTCCTCTCTAGATTTATATGTGTCTTAGTTTTTTCATTAACATTCATTAAGGTGTTGAATACATTTTTTCTATGTGCATGACATCCAAGTTGTGTCGAATCAAAATGGAGGTCCAGTGCAAAAAGTCCTAGAAAATGCTTCTTTTCTTCCAACCCTATGTATAAGCACTAGATCTGAAATTTAGATATCAAGGGAATTATAAAAAACCCGATGATGAAATTTATTGTTCATCCCGAAATTCACGTAGATTTGAAAGTTTAAGGTCTTGGTTAGGGTTTCTTATTGACCAAGTCAAAAGGATCAATTCTATGAAATTCCTCCAAAGATTAAGGAAAGTAGTCCAAATTGGGTCAAAATTAGAAAATTTTCACTCTCGCCAGCTCATACAACCGATCAATAATGCATAAATCTGATCGATTATAGAGCACAGTCAATTGTTTGTGTTCACATAGCTGGTCAGTTGTGCACACAACCGGTTGGCTGTGGAGTTAGCCGGTGTCAGCACCCTTTTTATGAATCTAGATAACGAAGAAAAAATGGAAAACCATATGATCAATGTTACTGTCTTCTCGGGTCTCAAAAAGTGACGGACAGATGAACCCGAGGCTAGGGTCAAGGTTAACTAGCTGGAATTATCTTTTGAAATGAATTTGGACTTAATTATCAGAAAAAAATTAAATTTTGAGGGTTAAAAAGACAATTTTTACAAAATCAAGGACTGAATTGTAAATTTTCCAAACTTCTATGAAGAGCCGATTCGGCTCTTCATAGAACCAATTAAACTTTGGCACCTAACATCATTTTTTTGGACGATTTTATGTCCATATATAGATTCTAGAAGGTTTCATTGATGACAATCATCATTTTATCGATAATTACTTAAATTTTAAATATATGAATTAGATTATTATCAATATTTCCTAAAAAATTTTGCTTTCTTTAGAATTTCCTTTGCAATCCTACCTCTATAAATAAAAAGGGGTGTTTAGGGTTTCAAGGGGGAATGAAGAACTAAAAATCGGTTGCTAGAGAGATCGATATAGAGGAAACACTGAGAAAGAAATAACAGAGAGAAAATCAAAAAGAAAAAGAAAGAAAAGTACTATTAATCATAGCAATCGTTAGAGAGTCTAAGCCATTAAAGAAAGAGCGATTTTAGAAAATAAGTCGCTTAAAAAAGAGCATTTTTGGAAACTATTTTTTTAATCGATAGAAGATTTCTCAAAGCCACATCCAGCTTTGGATTCCTACCTGGTTTTTGATTCAACTACTTGCTCATCACCTGAAACTCACAAATCCCACATTCACAATGACAACCTAAGGGTTCTTTCCATCATACATCCATATTCATCACATACATCCATTAAATTTGATAATAAGAACTTAGGTTTTTTTTTAGATCTAATGTTTTGCCAATTAGAGTTTTAAATTTGATTAGAAACATGCTATAAGATTAATTTTTAGATTTATTTGTTATTATGATTAAGTAATTAAGATTGATAAAACATGATTCTTTTGTTTTGATTGCCTTCTGTTAGTCTATAATATTTAGGGTTTTTAGTAATTTAGGGTTTTGATTAGCTTCTATAACTTTTATTTTTATGTATTTAATATATTTTATCTCATTTAAATCAATTTTTAACATTTGTCATGTGAAAATTGGCTTTGGAGATGTGAGATTATGCTGTCAATTAAAGGAAAATCGATGAAAACTTGCCTAAGGACCTTAGAGGTGATCGCCTCAATATAGAGCCAATTGGCTCTATGTTGAGCTGATCAGCTCTTCACATAGATCGATCGGCTCTTCATGCCAGGCACCCATTTTTTGTATTTTTTAATGTATTTTGATGTATAATTGGCTCTACGTTGAGCGGATCGACTCTTCATATAGACCAATCGGCTCTTCGTGCTAGGCACCCATTTTGTATTTTTTGACGTATTTTGATGTATTTTCAGATGGTTTTAGGTCTTTTCATTTTCACAATCGTAGTTGTAGGCAGGTTGTAATAATAAAGGTTTTACTTTCTGGTTTATTTCGTTTATTTTTTATTTATTGTATATTAATCAAGACATAATTAAGTGACTGATTAATTAAAATGGCCACACAGACTTAAGGCTAAAAGATGATCCAACATGAATTTGGTAGTCTAATAGGCTAATCAACCTTAACTGGTCTTGAAACACTAAAATCCAAGTAGAATAGTGGGCTTTTGTATCTTTAGTTAGGGTTTGAACTTAATTAGGTTTAAAGGCTAGAAATCAAGAGCATAATTAGTAATTGGGCTAGACTAGGTGGGCCTTATACATCATTGACTAGTAAGCTAGATTAACAAATCTAAACACGGGCTGACCTTGAATAAAATGGGCTAGACTTAAGTGTATTATGTGTGTTGTTTTGGCATACCTATATATGAATTGCTTTGATTTATAAGGAGTAATTTGTTAAGCAATCAAATTAAAGACTAATATACACAAATAAGAAAGTTGGCTTCCAGATCCATCTCTCAACTTAATGGCGTAAGCTTCATTATGGAATCTGAAAAATGCCACTCAGTAGTAAAAGTGTTCTGGTGATTACCCGGGTGGCAATTCCCATCTCCGCGCTAGTCTTAGTGATTAGTTAGCGTGTTCCTATTAAGTTGAAAAGCCTTATAGTGCCTTAGTCACTAAAGGTACTTGGGTACGCGCTCGAAACCATTGTGTGGGATTAACACTTTATAAGGCTTTTTGATAGAATGAAGGAATACCTGATGATGCCACAGTTACTCAAGCCACCGAAGTATGGCAAGCATTAATCCTATACTTAGCCTTGGAAGAGGAAGGGGGTGATGGTAGCATAGTGTGGGCCTAATGATATGGACCATGTGGTCTATTACCTTAGCAAGATATTACTGCCTTACGAGTCACATAATATGGGCTATAAGGAAGTTGAGGTGCTACTTTCAATCTTACAAGGAGTAGGCAATTTTAAAAATAGACCCTTTTAAGAATTTATTTGATCATCTCTTACAGGAAAGCTGGCTAGATGGTTGGTACTCCTAACAGAGTTCGACATTGAGTGCATCACTAAGAAGGTAGTCGATTGTAGGGCTATAGTTAAGTTTCTAGCCTAGAATGCGATTAAAGGGGATAACCTTTGGATCTAGGGGCAATCGAGATCCAAGAATGGAAGATGTACTTCGATGGAGCAATGAACGTAGGAGGTGCATGCTCAGGAGCAATTCTGATCATGCCAGAAGGGGAGATGCTACCAATGGCCAAAAGGTTGGATTTTAAAGTGACCAATAACATGGAGAAGTCTGAAGCATGTTTATTTGGATTAGAAGTGGTAGTGGTAGCAGAAGCTAAACATCTAATGCTTTACGGAGATCTCATGCTGGTAATTCAACAAGCCTTCGAGGAATAGGAAGTAAAGAAAGAGAGGTTGAAGCTGTACGTTAACTATCTCAAAACTTTAGTGTGGAACTTCTCTAAGTTTTCCTTTATGCACTTGTTTTGGGATGAGAATCAAATGGCGGATGCACTAGCTACTCTATCATCTATGTGGGTTAATCCCTTGCAGTTTCTAATGAAGCCTTTGGTGATCGTGAAATCAAGTGCGTCTTGTTATCAAGGGAATCGAATAATGCAAGTTCAGATGGGACCAGAAGAGAAACCGTGGTTCTACAATCTAAAGAAGTTCATAGAAAATAGGGAGTATCCAAAAAAAGCGACAGCCAAGGAAAGTTATGTGCTGCCAATCCAAGCTAGACTTATATCAGCCATGAGGGAGTCCTATATAGAAGAATAGTTTTAAGTGTACAGCTCTAATGTGTGACTAAAGCAAAAGGTCAAGAAGTGATGAAGGAAATACACAAAGGAGTATGTGGGCCTCATATGAGCAAAATTGTGTTAACTCTAAAACACATGTAGTTGTATTACAAAAGGATAGCTAGGGCGTTCAATAAGAAAGTGAAGCTAGGAAATATCAGAGCTGGTGATCTAGTATTGAAGCATACAAGGCCTACTGCATTCAACCTGAGAAGAAAGTTCAGGCCGAACTGGGAAGGCCTGTATCTGTACAAGAGAACTTTGCCCAGAGGTGTCGCTAAGATCCGAGACCTGGAAGGAAACGAGTTCACTCAGTCAGTCAACATAGATCGTCTCAAGAAATTGTGTAGAGTAAAAATAAAAGAAAGAATAATAGAAAAAATAACCTGCTGATCGGAAAACTTAAGAAGGCTGGTCAAGCAAAAGTCAGCGCAAAAGAGAGAAAATAATCAGCTAGAAAATTTGAAAAGACTGATTGGTGACAGGAGTTTTTCGTGAGAAATCAAAATGTACCCATCTAGGCTTTAGTTAAATGAATAAAATTGTTTAGAATTATTAGCAAAGATATGTATGTCGGCTTATCATCTTATACACTAACTGAAAGAAAAAAAAACAAAAAGTTCCAAGGAAAATAAATGAGATCTGAAAAGAAGCATACTTTTTGTTTTTCTTTGCAGAACTTGCATCTGCATCCTTAGATAGAGTAGCTGGTTCTCGAATCGAGTAAGGATAAGGGAATCAATACCTGAAACCGCCAAATCTGCAAAAAAGAGGAAATAATAAAAAATAATTAGAAAAACAAAAAAAAGAGAAGAAGATAAAAAGAAAAAGAATAAAAAACTAAGTTGAAAACTTGAAAGGGCAGCTTAGGCAAAAATGAAGTCTGCTAAGTTGAAAATCTGAAAGAGCGACTTAGGCAAAAGTTAAGACAAAAGCCTGCTAAGTTGAAAACCTGAAAGGGCGCTTAGATAAAATATAAGGGAAGAAGAAATAAAAAGAAAAGAGATTTAGCTGTGTGGCCTCCTGATGCATTTTCTAGCGTCCAAGCTCATATGAAGAAAAAAATATAAGAAATGAGAAATAAGGGTAATCTAAAACCAACATTTTATACCTTCAAAAATAAAAAGTCTACAAAAAGGCTTCAAGCTTTACACTCAATCAGAAGAAGGAAAAGTACAAGCAAAGGGAAGGCAGAAACTGGAGTTCCTTCCCAGACTATCCATCTTGTCATTTGATTCAGCATCCATCCCTTGGGTCTGTAAGGCTGATAGTTGGAGGGTCAGGGTATCAATCTGTTGTTGCTAAGCGTCAACTGATGTTGATGGTCGTCTAGCTACCCCTGCAGTCCCTCATGGTCCCTCTGATGAAAACCCAAAAAGAGAATTAGTTAGCACATTTGATGCACACATTTTGCATTTTATAATTTATAATTTGTTTAGTTCTTACTCACCAATCCTCGCCAAGGATGAAGAACTATCTCCTTGCAGCTGCAACCAGTCAATGTACGTGCTCAAACTGGTTTCTTTGAACCTATATTTGTATATATGTCACTAACCTTTTTAGGAAAACCAAAAGGTGAAAACACATAAGGGAAGAATAAGCTTACGTGGGTGGAAGTGCTTGGTATGAACTCCAGAGGGAAATATTGATCCATAGTAAGGCGGTGCTCTATCATACCGAGTGGACTCCAGTATAAGACCATCAGATTAGGAGGGAATAAGATAGTCCCCAGGACCACGTCTGATGCAGCCGTAGGAGGTGCCTCAGAGGTCATACCGATAGATGAGCCTGCAACATGAGAAGTCCGGGTGCATCGAGAAGACCGTCCTTCAGTCGGTTGCGAACAGCAAGGGCCTGACATAAAAGTTGTAAATGGGTGAATAAAAGAGCAGTACACGACAAACAAAAAAGAGAACTCCAAGCTAATCTGAGGAAAATACATGGACAATGACATCATCGCTAAGAGGTAAATTCCCCAGCAGTTGTGGGAGGGAAGAGGTGTAATTGGTTAGTCACGATCGGATGATGAAGTCTTCAAGCTCATCATGCCCATTCAAGCATTCCACTAACTCTTCTCCGATAAAATCTGCCGTCCAGAACATGGAGAGTGTAGGAGATAAAGGGACTTGACATCTACTAGGGACCGAGCACCCAACCATAAATCCTTTCGCCGAGGTACCAAGCCCGACAGGCAAGTCTTGCTAGTAGCACTCTCCTATGCTCGAGGTCGACTACAGGCAACAAAAAAGGCTCCTATTGGTGGCGCTCCCCCAGCCAATCACTTTGAATATTTGAACCAAAATAGGTAAGTACCAATGTAAATAAAACATGAATATAACTAATTAATTGTGTTTACCATGTCTTAGGTTAGACTATTGATCCACATGCAATGCATGTGGAACTACGACCACTCCAGCATGACAATTCTGCTTGGACCCCAACGGCTCAAGCGCGAAAAAGCCCATGAAGTACAAAATAGGTTGTGAGCCCACCAACAGGCTGATCTCCAAATTTGGATCTAATTGTTAGAAAAAATTAAGTTTGAGGGTCAAAATGATAGTTTTGCAAAACTAGGACTAAACTATAAATTGTCTAAACACTCTCTAAAGAGCTAATCGGCTCTATGAAAAGCCGATTTGACTCTGTGAAGAGCCGATTTAGCTCATCATAGAACCGATTGAATTTTGGCACACGGAGGTTATTTTTTCAGAAACTTTTACATCTAGATATAAATTCTAGAAGATTTCCTTGATGATAATCATTGTTTTATCAATAATTATTTAAATTTTAAATAAATAAATTGAATATTTTTCTACATTTTCTATAAATTTATCGCTTTCTTTAGGGTGTCCTTTCAAACTTTACCTTTATAAATAGAAAGAGGCGTTTAGGGTTTCAAGAGGGAATAAACAACTAAAAGTCAGCCGTGAGAGATCGATATAGAAGAAACATTGAGAAAGAAACAATAGAGAGAAAATCAAAAAGAAAAAGAAAGAAAAATACTATTAATCATAGCCATCGTTAGAGAGTCTAAGCCATTGAAGACAGAGTCAGTTTAGGAAACAAGTCCTTTAAGAAAGAGCAGTTTTGGAAACTATTTTTTTTAATCGACAGAAGATTTCTCAAAGCCACATCCAGCTTTGGATTCCTACTAGATTTTTGATTCAACTGGTTCCTCATCGCCTGAGACTCGTAGATCCCACATTCACAGTGACAACTTAAGGGTTCCTTCTACCATACATCCACATTCATTATAAAAATTAGTTCTTTCATTCCTTCTTTTGTTTTTTACATTATTTATTCTTAGAAATATGATCATAATTTTGATATATGATAAATATAATTAGATTAGTTTCTTTTATTTATATACATGTTAATAGGATTTTGAATTTAATAATAACTTAGGGTTTTCTTTGAGATATGATCTTTTAGCAATTAGGGTTTTAGATTTGATTAGAAGCATGCTATAGGGTTAATATATAGATCTATTCATTATTATGATTAAGTAATTGAACCTGAATCTTTTGTTTTGATTGCCTTCTGTTAGTCTATAATATTTAGGGTTTTTAGTAATTTAAGGTTTTGATTGGCTTTTGTAACTTTTATTTTAATGTTTTTAATCTATTTTATCTCATTTTAATCAATTTTTAACATCTATGCATGTGAACATTGGCTCTGGGGATGCTAGATTGTGCTGGCGATCGAAGGAAATTGATGAAAATCTGCGTAAACCTTAGAGCCGATCGCCTCAATGTAAAGCCAATCGGCTCTATATTGAACCGATCGACTCTTCACATAGAGCTAATAAGTTTTTCATGCCAAAGACCCATTTTTTTTTTGTATTTTCAGCCTCTGTATAGTTTTAAGTCTTTTCATGTTCACAATCGTAGTTGTAGAAGAGCTGTAATAACGAGATTTGTGAACCTAATGATTTCTCTATCATCACCTTCATCTCATGTCTATTTATTTACTATTTCTTTCTTTAATTTTATTGTCTAGTTTGATATGCATGCTTAGATCTGATATATTCTTCACATGATTAGGGTTTCTCTTCTGAATCTCAATATGATTAGATCTAGATTTGTTGGATTTCTGCCATGATTATGAATATTTAGGCTTTGTTTTATAGATCTACATGATTAGGGTAATTAATCAGTAATAGGGCATTTGCCATTATTAGATTTGAATGTTTTAGGATAATAATTGATTGAGAGGTTAAATATGATGTTTTTTGTGTTATTTTATTCTTTTAAGATATGTTTATGTGCTTTAATCAGTCATTCTAATGCATTCTAAGATAGGTTCTTTATTTGACTTGCCATTTATCAATATTGTCTATTTAATTAACCATATTTTAATAATCGATATGTTTTGAGATCTATTTGTTTTTATTATCATTATTATTATTATTCACATAATTATTGGCATGACAATAGGATTAGATCTTGTTTTATGGTTAGCTGAATTATTGTCAATTTGCTTTTATCATTGTTTGTTCTCACATGCTAGGGTATTTCCTCCTATAATTTATTTGATTTTAACATTTTGGAATATAATTTTTAATGTTTTCTATGCATATTTATATATTTAGGTGTTTCTAGAGCATGAAATCGCTAAAAACTAGGAAACACTGAAAATCACCTGAACAGCCACTTGAGAAGCCACACTACCGACAAGTTATGCTCTGTAGTCGATTGGTTGTGCATCCTAAGATCGTCTTATTTTGCTAATTTTTAAGTTTTTAGCCCATTTTCGCCTTTTGTTTGATAGTTGTTATAGGAGGGTTGTAATTTTTGTTTCTTTTGCTTTCTTTTTGCTTTTATTTGCCTTTATTTTTTTGTACTTTGTAATAATTAGTGGTATAAATATGTGATTGATAACTAAAATTAACGACATAGATAATAGGCTTAAAATTTGACTTTTGCATAAAAGATGGTAGTCCATTACGTTAAATACTTGGTAAATTTGGGCCAAATCAACAAAATTATATTAGACTTAAGTGGGCTTTATCATGTTAACTAAAATCTTACCCATCTAAACTAGTTCCTAATATATGACTGTGGCATGCAATTAGTAGTCCATCGGGCTAAAGGATAGTAATTTGGGCCAGATCTAAATGGGCCAATCAATGAAATATGAATAGTCCATTAGGCTAATGAATGGTAAAGATTCGGCTAGGCTAAAGAAAACTACGTTAGAACTAGGTGGACCTTTGCCATGTCGTATTGCTTATGTGTAGTACATATGTTCCTGCATGTCCATACCATCAATATAGTTTGAAAGACCACCACTAATCCTGAAAGGAATGAATGGAAAAAAACAGTATGTCGTATCAATGGAGAATTCTAAGAATATTTCATTTTTGTCAGATCGAGCCAAACCTTATTTGAATTCTTAGTTATTTGAATTCTAGAATAGAACTAGGTGGTCCTTTGCCATGTCGTATTGCTTATGTATAATACATATTTTCCTGCATTTACAGGGATTAGATTATTAACTAATAAAATTAAAGGTAAAAATACACAATTAGAGATGTTGGTATCTGAATCCATCTCTAGTGTAGCGATACTTCCTTAAGGAATCTTGTTATTCCACAAGTAGAAAAGTATCCCAACGATTACCTAGGTGGTGACTCTCTTCTTTGTGCAGTCTATATGACTAGTTAATGTGTTTTCGATTAGGTTGAAAAGCCTTGTAGTGCCATAATCGCTAGTACACTCAGGTTCACACCTAAACCCGGCATCCATAGTGGTGACACTGCTGGCGATAAGAGAAACTGATTCTAGTGTATTTCTACCTTTAGTTTTATCACTTAATAGTTTATTCTTGCATCATTATACCCATTGTCACACATTGTACACCTTAGTCGCTATAACCATGATGTCAATGACTAGTAGTTCTTTCGTTCCACTTGAACCTTAGAATTACAATACTGGCTAACCATCACCCAAAATCAAGTAAATTTCCTCTGTCACGTGGATCTTTGATCAGGAAGAGATCAAAGGAAGGGTATTTATTGTAGGAGTGTGATGAGCTATTTAAGTAGCAACAATCTAAGGCCGTGAACCTATCAATGCACACTAGCACTAATGGCGAGTATTAAGGTCGTATTCTCGAGAAAGGGTGAGCCTAGAACTACTCCAGCATCCTATGTTATCTAACCATAAATAATTGTGATGAAGTTACTATTCTACGACTAGATGCAAGCTAAATGATTAGCTAAATGTCAAGCAATCTGCAAAGGTTTAGTGAAACAATCAAGGAAAGAAAGCAAACCCAAGGGGGACCTAAGCTAGTTGGATTTTAGTGAAGGTAGAAATTAGATTGATTATCAATTGTGATTACCCGTGAGCGGATTCTAAATTGAATTCGAGTTCCCTCTCGAGACCACCGAATTCCTAAACCTAAGAACCTAAACGACGGAATCTCTTCCTACGATTGATTTTAGGTTAGCCTTAAGATTAATCCACTAATATTAAGAGTTGTTAATTCTTAATCTAGCTAGTTAATTACCCTTATCTCTAAGCGATCATTAACCAATTCTTGCTATTCAAATTTCCAACTACTAAATGAATTTCTCAATTATAGAAAGCAATCTAAACAACATAATTCACAACGTCTCATGAATAATATGATATCTTATTAATATTGAACACAAGAAGAATACAAGCATTGATAATCAAAATCTCATAAACATTAAGTGCAATCCAACAAACAAAGGAACCCCAATGGGTTCAACAACTCTAGCTACTCATGCTAACGAATAACATAAAATACGGAAAAAATACATAAGAGAAAATTGGAAACATGTACACCCTTCTTTTTCAAGTCAGATGAACAGTCCTAAATCTCCAAATCTAAATAATGAACCTCGAATTGCCTCTTGAATGCCTCCAAATCCACTCTTGATCTTCAATGTGATGCTTGAACCACTGAAATCTGTCCTTCAGTATGCGAAATGGTCTCCCAAAGTCGAATGTCGAAGTATGGAAAGAGGTGGCTCGCACGTGTATATAAGATCTAAAGTCAGAAAACCGAACCCCTTCAAAAGAAATCGATTTTGCCTCGATTTTGTAATGTAAAAAAAATTGTCATCCTTCGCTTAATTTCAATATTTAATTCTTTTTAATGAATAGATTTGACCGCAACTTCAAATATGGAATTCAAAGGGATCCAATAGGAAATGATACTCTAAAATGTCCCAGCACAGCCGTGGTTAAGCCCGTGCTGGTCAGCACGGGTGGAGTCTAGGCCGTGCTGGACCTCCAAGTCCCGAAATTCATCCTTTGCTCCCTGACCATGCCCTCGCCGGTGCTGAGCCACCACAAGCCGCAATGGAGACCGTGGTGGCCTCAGAAACCATGCCGAAAGGCGACATTTGAGGGTCAAAGGTGGATGGTTCAGCACGATGAGAGTCCAGGCCGTGCTCAACCTTGAGATGCTAGCCTTTATTCAATTTTGATGGATTCTGGTCTGTATTCGCACTTATCGCCCTCAAATACTAATAATGTGCATCAATGATTACCTGAAACATGAAAGGAACCAAAACATAAGTGATTCTAGCATAAAACAAGATAACTATGCACAAAAATGGAAGTAATTGGGCATATAAACATGTGTAACACAATGCACATTAGAGTATTATCATTAGAAATCAGAGACTAGAGTTACAAAAAGCCTGATGATGAGAAGGTTGAGTTGGTTGCAGAACCAAAAGGAATCGTAACCCTGACCTCTCAAGAAAATTGCCAGAATAAAACAAAATTAAATGAATAAAAAAATTAATGGTGATTGGTTTAGAAGGTTGTACTCGCTCGGGCTCAATCTAATCTCGCACGAACTCAACCTAAGCTCACGCGAGTCTGTCTAGATAGCCCGTGACCTATGACCTCATGTGTGCCTAAGCTAAATGCAAGCATGCTCAGCCTGAACTTGCGTGTGTCCAATTTGTACTTGTACGAGTCCAGTAGCTGATGTGGGGGCATGGGCTCTACATCTAGCCTTGCGCCTGCTCACCTTATGCTCACGTGTGTCTAGCCTAAGCTCACACAAGTCCTCACTATGACCTCGTACAAGCTTAGCCTAGATAGAGGTCAGCTCCTAGCTGACATGTTGCTCATTCATTAGATGTTTGGTTTTGGCAGGATTATTCCTTCCAATAGATAGGAAGCACTTGGCAAGCTCTATAAAAAACAAATGAAAGCTTTGTGACAAGGGTTAGAATTTTGGAGATTTGGAATTTAGTGTCAGAAATTAAGAGCTTTTGTGAAAAAGCGAGTTTTTGATTCATTTTAAAAATTTATTGCTAAAAGAAGATTGTTTTTGGGAAAAACACAAAAATATTAAATTCTATTTTTTGGGCAATTTTCATGGTGAAAGGTTATTAAATTTTCTTTTGGATTGTGGAAGGTTAATTCATTCTCAAAACAACAAAGGTAGCCACTTTCTTCACATTCATTGCATCTAAATATTGTTAATTTTATTTTGCTTCTTTTATCTTGTCTATTTTTTATCATTGTCCATTTATCTCACCCCATTCATCATCATTTTTTTATCCATTCATGTTTTCCCAATATAATAATTTTATTTAAAATAAACCACTGCCATTTTTTATCTCTATCATCTCTTGGGTGGGTTGTGCTCACGCGAGTTTAACTTGTACTCGCACGAGCTCAGCCTTTCTTGCCCATAGATTACTTGCCATTTCATTTATATGCTTCCACGTTTTGACTAAAATGACATCATTTAATGACCACAAGGACCTGAATAATTAAGCTTACGCGAGGTCAAGGAGCCTAAGGACTTAAACCGACATCGTTTAGCCCTTAGAGTCATGTTTGATGTGTTTCTACCTATTTAATTAATGTGCAGAGACCATTTGAACCTAAATAAAGATTCCTAGGGTTAAACGACGTCGTGTTGATTGTGGTTAGAGCTTACGGTCTGACCTCGCGTGAGCTTACCCTGAGCTCGTGTGAGTTCACTCTCTCTCTTTCTTAACAAATGGGTTAGCCTCCAAACGACACTGTGAGGCCTTTTTGTGTCCTAAGGGACTAACCTCACGCGAGCTCAACTTGTACTCACATAGGGTTAGGCTCTTTGATGAGTACATAAATATTTTTAATTTATTTCATTTTATTACTCTTATTTTTATCTAATCTTATTCATACAAGCTTTAATTAAATTACGTACCTATTTAATTTACTTCATAGTGCTTTTATTATGCCTTAATTCTAACCCCTAAATGTAGAGTAGTTAGCCGATAGAGGTCCAACCCCCAAGGAGGACCGAGAGTTTATTTATTTATATTTATGTTTGATTTTATGTTTTGTACTAAGGCCACTAGGGTCATTTGCATGTGTAGTATTCCCCTCATTATCCCTAATTTCCTTAATCCCTTTTCGGTTCCATTCTGCCTCCTTTCTATGTATGTTTAAATTCATGCTTTATATGAATAAAGGATAAAACTAGACTTATTAAATGATGTAAGCCCTCACGTCTCGCATGTTTTTCATGTCAAATGCTAAGGCTAAAATGAACTGGCACTAGATTAGGGTTAATAAAAAATGAAAATGATGTAGGCACCAAGGCATGTCAAAGATAAAACCTAAGGCACCAAAGAGCCTCTTAATTAGGACTAGTAAAGACACCAATGTCCCTCCCATCTAGGATTAGTCAAGGTACCAAAGTACCCATATTCGTAGGTTAGTTCTTGTCTTTGTCACCTCACATGCCAATATGATAAAAAAGGTTGGTGAATAAAATGAATACAAGGTAAACTTAGGATAAGAAGATTTTATTAGGATAGACCAAGCTCGTATGCTCTAATGGAGGCTAGGCTTCATAACCTAGGCAGATAGGGGTGCTTTTGAAAACCTTCCCTATTCATACCTAACTTTTCGAACCTAGAATCTTTAATTTCAGGGAAGGGGAAACTTAGGCTCTCCACAAGGAGTATAAAGCCGTCATCTTTACTCCCAAACTGTCATGATTTCATCGGGTGGTGACTCTTTCTTCGAAATGGTCTTAAAATCATTTCGTAATCCCTGAGGGCCCTCAACCGAACGACTCATTTCGAAACGGGCCTAGTACAAAGAGTGGACACCGAATGAGTAGTGGATGGCATGAAAAGTCGACTACTCACAGTGCGACTCCACTAGGGACTCGAGAAGTTGACTTCGAGCAGTGGATGGGTTTTTTGCCTTTCCTAACATTATCTACTTATCCCTACATTGCATTTGCACTAGAATTAAGGAAGGCCCTATATTCCCGATGGTTGTGAATACCATCAGATGCTTGGCCATGCCATTGATAAGTGTAATCATTTGAAGTATGAGATTCAGGACCTGATAGATTAGGGAGAATCGTAGATAGAAAAGCTTCCTCAGCACACCATCATGGCTTTCTTGGGAAGCCTATAAATGTGAGGGTTTACCGGGACATCTATCGAGGAAATTTGACTGCAAGGTCTTATACTCTAAGCCACCTCAACTGATGTTTGAATTGAAGACATTATACCAAGTGGTTGAGGATTAGATGATGATGAGCAGCTGAACATTAAGACTCTTGCATCATGGAAGTATGGAGTCAAAAGGAGAAGAAGTCAATTTTTGCTATTGACATTTGGTACAATTCTAGGGATGCCATGGATATATGAGGAGATAATGATTCCAACAAAGAGAATGCCCAGGATGTCAAGGATAGTGGTAAAAACCTGCAAGAGTTAAAGCAAGTCTAAAAGAGTCAAGAGGTAGAAGACCCGAAAGATGACAAGTGGATGATAAACTGGTCCGAATAAGTAGACTTTAAAAGAGCGGGCCATCTGGTCGACCTCTCGGGTAGTTTGAGGGATGAACCCCCTATAGTAAAGGGGAATGCTATGGTAATCTAGGCACTAGGTGTTCTTGCATATGGGAAAGAACCCTAGCAAGTGGATGATAAACTGGTCCCGAGCATCGAACCTCTGGTTGTGGATGGCATCATTAAAAGGCACAGGGTGCTTGAAAAATCAATCCCTATAATGGCGGCAAAAGAAAGAGGAGACAGGGTCAGTTCACCGATAGGTGTGTAAAAAGTATGGGTGGTGTCCATTCACCTCTCAAGTAGTGCGTAGATTGAGTTCTAGTCGGTCCTTCTAGTGGTACTGGGTAAGGTGGTGAAGAATCAATGAAACCTAGTCTCATCAATCCGAGTGTGGAAATAACTCAGTAGCTCATCAAACCACTCTCGGGCATTTTACAAACTCTTGCTGAACCTTATTGACATCGCGTCGCTCTAAAAAGCATAGAAACTGGTATAAATGTACACAGGGATATCAAAGTCAAAAAGTGTTAAGTACCCTAGCATTTTTCAAGTTTTTCATTGAAAAACAGTGTGGGCAATCATATCTACCCCGTTCACATCTAATCGGACTGTGTAGAGCTAATTAATCGGCTATTTAGGCTAGGGCAATCTAATTTCTTTCAACTTTTTACAATTATGTGTTTTCCAAGTGTAAAATGATAGATAAATAAGTTTAGCGGAAGAAGATATGTTGTCGACGGTCGAAAATGGAGGGTAAGTGCTCAATTTGGCCAAAGTGGGGAATTTCTTTCACTTTCATAAGGCCAATATCATCCTGGCCCAAAACCATTAGTGAAAAGTCCAAATCCACTATGATTGGAGTGCAACCTATAGATCTTGAAGAGGAACTCGCCATTTCAAGATAGATTTGAGGCATTTTGGTTAAGAATGGAAGGCAAAAGAAGAGAGAGAGTTAGAGAGAAAATAGGTAAAAAAGAAATGGATAAAAGGAAATATTTATATGTCTTAAGAAGGCAAAAGTGTCATTTTGGTCCATGACCTTCAAATTACACTTTAGTCCCGAAACGGGCAAATTATTGGGTTAGTCCCAAGAGAACAATAGTTAATAAAATTATATCTCAAGGAAGAAATTATCAATCCAAAATCAAGTTCAACACTTGGAAGTGGGAAATTGTGATAGCCTGGCCTGGACAAGGAGCGGCCTCTGGCACGCTTCTAGGATGGCATCACTCTAAGGTACAGGGGTACATGAATGAACCGTGTTGCACATCGAAATGGGGTGGGGAATGGTTGATAACATATATATAAAGAGTTCGAACTAATCACACAAGGTGCCTTTTGGTTGTTTGGCTGTGGAGTTGTAAGAATTCCAAAGTTAAACGTGCTTGGTTCAAAAAAATTTTAGGATGGGGAACCTACTGTGAATCTTTCGAACCCAGCAAAAGGACAAAACTATGCCCCTTATAAGGGCCAAAGCAATTAATATCTCATGTGATCTAGTTCTGGATTATTACAGAAATCAACCCGAAGTAGAAAAGCTTACTTTTATCAATTTTTGAAGCAGAAAATGATCAAAAGCAAAGGAGAAGTCTCTGGAAATCATCGGCATAGTACTTCAATCAGACATGTGTAGTCCTTTAATTAAATAGACATAATCCCACAATTGAACAAGCGTAGTCTTTCAATCAAGCGAGCACGCTTCTTAAACCAGATAAGTATGATCCTTAAAATTAGACGGGCGTAGTCCTTAAATCGAAGCTAGATGAAAAATTTGAACTAGCTCGGGCCTACAAAGCATAGCTTCTATAACTCACAATCATATCCTTTTTATCAACAAACCAGGGCCAAACTGTCAGTATCGCTTCTCTAGATCTAAATATCGAGGAAATTATAGAAAATTCGATGGTGAGAATTACTCGCTTTTCTTGAGTGTCAATAGGTTGAGGACGGTCAATCCTAATTAGTGTTATGAATAACTGAATCAAAAATTATTTTTTTGAAATCAATTTGGACTAAATTGAAAGAAAAATTAAGTTCGACGAGTGAAAAGTTGTAGATTTTAAAAGTTTAGGGACGAAAGTGTAAAAGTAGCAAAACTTTTTAGCTCTGACCAATCCGCTATACATGTAGTCAAATCGGCTATGTCTAAAGCTGATCAGCTCAGCATAGAGTTGGTCAGCTCTAGCTCTACTTAGTCTCGATTGGCGTCGAATTAAAAAACCAACGCCATTTTGTGTAATAAGATTGGTGAAAATAAGTCTTCTAGAATATTTTATTAATAAACATTTGATGAATTATTTAGTATTTATCGATAAATACTTCAATAAGTCTAAAAATTAATTTTTTTTAGTTATGGATATTTATCAAATGTTAAAGAACATATATCATAAAGCTTTTAGGGTTTCTTAAAATTTTCTTATAAATAGAATAATAAGCCTTGAGCTTAGGGTTGATAATTCTTAACATTCTTTTGGCAATTGCCAATAAAATGACAATGAGTATTTTCAAAGGCAAAACACTTTCTCTTAAAAATCAAACACAAAAACCTAAACAATTTGGATTCCTACCCGATATTTGATTCAACCTCCTCCTCATCACCTAAGACTCATGGATCTGCACAATATGGTGACAACCTGAAGGTTTCAAATCATATCAAGATCATATCTCTACCCCCTTTTCCAATTTCTCTTTTGTGTTTTAATGATTAAAAACAAATGCTAGGAATAACATGATTTTATTTTTTTTCTTATGATTAACATGTTTAAAATCAAGTCTTCGATGAGATTTATGTGTTTCTCTTTTAGGCATGTTTCCTAGGTTTTGAAATAAATAACTTTTGTTCTTGAATTTTGAACCTTTTTAATCATGGATATAAATCAATATGTTAGGTTGATGATGATTTATGAGTATTAGCATAAATTAATTAGGGAGTGCATGATTAGTTTAGCATCTGTTGATGAAATTTCCATATAAATTTACTTACTATTAGTCTATTTGATATTCCTGTTGCCTTAAAAGTTAATTTATTTTATGTATTTTTTGTCCCTTTCAAGTTACTAACATGTTTTGCGTCTTTTTGTGCATGTAAATTGAGTTTCATTTGTCGAAGTGCCTAAAACTAACTAAATTGCCTACAGCAGAAGTGGAGAGCTTATCAGCTCAGTGCACAACCAATCAACTGATCAGTTCTACATTAAGCCAACCGGCTCTATAATGTCATCAAGTCAACTATTCTCCTAAATCTGTCATATTTTGTGATTTTCGAGACCTTTTGTCATTTTTGCCATTTTGTCCTAGATTAGTTGTTCTTTTAAGTTTATTAATTGTAGGAAGGGCTGTAATAATTTAGGTTTACTACTTTCTTTATTTTTGCTTTACTTTAATGGATTAATGGTAAATAACTATTGTGTGATTCTTAATTAAAATTAGGACCTAGACATAAGCTTAAAATTGGGTTTTGCATGTAAATTATAGTCCATTAAGTTAAACATTGGTAAATTAGGCCTAAACTAAAACACATTTAGACTTAGTAGACTTGTGCAATGTTTAAAATTAATCAACGGACTCACTTGGAATAGGAAGACTGCATTAGGCCTTGGCATGAAAAATATAGCCCAACTAGGATAAAAACTTCATAATCAAAAGCATAATTGGTAATTGGGCTAGACTAGACGGGCCTCTTGAACATAATTGCGTAGTAAACCTAGGCTAACAAAACGAATCAGAATTGGGCCTAACTAAAATGGGCTAGACTTAGGTGGACCTCACATGTTTTAGCGAAGTTGGCTATTAAATAATAAAATTAAAAACATAGATACACAAATAAGGAAGTTGGCTTTCAAATCCATCTCTAGATGTGGAGAAGCTCCCTTATGAAATCTAGAAATACCACACAATTAGTAAAATGTCCTGGTGAATTATTTGTTGGCAACTCCACGCTAATCTCTATGAATAATTAGCATGTTCCTGATTAGGTTAAAAAGCCATGCAGTGTCGTAGTTGCTAAAGACACTTGGGTGTGTGCTTAAAACCGTGCCCACACTAAGCATATTTCTCTTAAAAAACTTTTAAGAGATTGAGAAGAGATTTAGGACGTTGAATGCTAGTTCTAAGTAAAGGGGATGAATCAATTAATCTTATTGATTAATTCACCTAGGGTATTGTTAGCATCCATATTTCGGATAAAAGTTATTGCCTTTCTCGAGTCTCGGGAGATTAAGAAAGGACAAATCTGAATGCAGGATGGAAATAATAGACTTAAAAACTGCCTTATAAGAATCAATTTGGACCCAATTGATAGAAAAAAAATAAAGTTGGAGGGGCAAATCGGTAGTTTTCACAAGTTTAGGGACTAAATTATCAAAATTTTTAGAAATTTTGCTCCTTAGAGCTAATTGACTCTGTGCACAATCAAATCGAATCTACAAAGAGCCGATCAGCTTAGCATAAAGCTGAATCGGCTATGTGTAGAGCCGATTGGCTCTACACAGTGCTCATTGGCTGTTTTTCGAATCTGACGCCGTTTTATGTATATTTTCGACCTAAAATGCCAAAGATTGGTAAAAATAGGTTTGTACAAGGTATTTACAATAATGATTGAGTTTTTAGAATAATTTTAATGATAATTGTTTGAATATAAAATATTTAATCCCTTTTTATTTGATATTAATTTGATAAAGGGTAGGGATAAATATATTCTTTTTATATAATTAGATAATTATGAGTATTTACTAGGGCTTCCTAACCCTACTCCTATAAATAGAATAATATGGCCTAAGTCTAGGGCTAGCTACACTAATTAATTACTAGAGCAAGAATCCTTAAAAGTTTTATAGCTACATCGATCTATACAGAAACCCTTAGCAAGCCACTAAGAAAAAGCTTTGAAATTAGGAAACTTATTAAAGAATGACATAAATAATTTCTGAAATCCCAAAAGCAGAACTAGATTCCCAACCACTTTTTGATTCAATAGCTCCCTTTGCAAAACAACAACGAACGATGACAACTTGAGGGTTCCCCTACATCTACATTATCAACATCTCTTCCCCAATTATTTCTTTTATATATACATTTGTTTATAGAATCATATTGGAATGTCTTTTAATGTTTGTCCCCCGTGATTCACATGATTAGACTAATTTTATTAGGTTTTGAATATGATAATAAGAACACATAGTGTTTTGAATATGAATTGATTGGGTTTTGAATTTGATTAGTTAATAGTAAATATAATTAGATTATATTCCTATTTTTTATTAATTTTACATATTCTAATTGAATTTTTACCCTTTATGCATGTGAAAATCGGTTGTAAGCACGAGACATCGACAAAAATTGCAAGATAACAATCTGAAGCCCCTAGAGCTAATCGGCTTAATGTAGAGCCCATTTGGTTTTGCATTGAGCCAATCGGCTCTACACCATGAGCTTATCAACTGTGCTTGATTTTAGGCTGAATTTTGGGTTTCTGATATATTTTTGGTGATTTTATGTACTGCAACTTATTTTTTAGGGTTTTTCTTTCCAATTTTTATTTATAGGCGGGTTGTATTAGCTAGATTTATTTTCTACGCTCTATTTTTGCTTTATCTGTGATGGATGCTAAATATTTGTTGTGTGATTGTCTAATTAAAACTAACATATAAACATAGGCTTTAAAATTAAAGTTGGCATGAAAATTATAGTCCATTAGGTTAATTAAATGGTAATTAGGCCTTAAAATCAACATAGACATAATGGGTTTTGCCATGCTTTAGTTAGGTTAAATTGGGCCATATTAGATTTAAGATTATTAAATTGGGCCTTTTCATAAAAAGTAGTCTATTAGGCTTAAAGGCTGGAAACTAAAGCATAAATTGTAATCAAACTAGAGTAGGCGAAATTTGTATGAGATTAACTAGTAAGTTAGGTTAATAACTTTAAATATCAGGTAGGTTTTAATTGAGCTAGATTCATGTGGACCTCACATGCCGCAGTGCTTGATGTGTCATATATGATTGTTGCATATAAAGGAAATATCCTATTAAAAAATAAAAAAAAATATACACAAATAAGGAAGTTGGCTTTCGGATCCATATCTAGATTTGTGATGTAAGCTTCCTTATGGAGCTAAGAAACGTCACTCATTAGTAAAAGTGTCCCGGTGAATTACCCGGGTGGTAACTCCCATCTCCGCAGTAGTCTTTGTGACTAGTTAACATGTTCCTGATTAAGTTTAAAAGCCTTGCAGTGCCGTAGTCGCTAAAGACACTTGGGTCTACGCCCGAAACCGCCGCCCACAGTGATGACTTCGCTGGGGAGAAGAGAAGCTGATTCAATATATATTTGTCTTTAATTATATTATTTAACGAGTGGTTCTTGCATCACTATATCATTTTCACACATTATGCACTCTGATCCCTATAGCCCTAATGGCATCAGTTAGTAGTTCTTTGATTCTACTCAAACTTTAGAATTGCGACACTGGCCAACCATCACTTATAAGTAATAAGTGTGTTCCTTCATCACATGGTCCCTTAAATGGGGATAAAAGCCAAAGAAGAACACTTTTTACTTGTGGGAACTTTTTTTCCTTCCCAAGACTCAATTCACGATAATGACAGTAACAATTTCTCTTAGGAACCTTATTGCTTGCTGTTTCAGATGTTTCTCATTATAAGTAATCAAAGCCCATTAGAAAGTCTATATCCAAAATCCTAGGGAAAAATAACTCGACATGAATCATGTGCGGGAGTAATAAGGTTGGAAGGATGCTTTATGTGTCCTAACCCTTTTCTCTTCTATCTTTGTGCATAGCACGTGCATCATGCATTACACGCATCATACTAAGCCATTTATTTTTAGCCATATAGAGACTCCTTTGTGTTGGAGAAGACAAGATAGTGGAAGGCTGGAGAGGATACTAAGAATCCGGACTATGTTAGAGCTCCTTGAAAAACCAAGACATCAAGTTTCCACAAGTGAGACTAAAACTACATCCAAAATGGACAATGAAAGAGTTAATGAACAAGATGTTGAGATTCTTAAGAATGTCATTATCAACGATTTGAGAGGTGTGATCTGGGAGGAACTCTAACAACTTTTGGCTGGGATGGCTATGAATCAAGCGCCACTTGCTGGTACGATTGCACCAACTAATGCCCCTGCTACTATTAACTAAGTTGTAGTTGTCACTAAAATTATTACTGTTGCCAATGCCAATACCGAAGAGCCTATTAGAAGGGGAGTGACTCAAATTGGGATTTTGATGAGTATGTGTTGGACCAAGCTAAAAAGGAGATAGCCCTTGACATTAAAGAAGCTGTAAGTGGCTCAAGCGCCAGGCTTGACAAGATACAAGGTACGCTGGAAATCAAAGGGTTGGACCCGACCTATGATTTTAAGGAATTAACGTTGACTGGTGAGGACAAGCTGCCTGCGAAGTTTAGGATGCCTGAGAAGAACAAGTTCAATAGGACTGGTGATCCGAAGGTTCATCTAAAGTAATACATCACCATCATAGGAACTGCATAGTTAAGTAGGACCCAAATTGTCCAGCTATTTCTACTATCACTAGAAGGACTTGTTGTGAACTAGTATCATGGTATAGAAAAGTCTGCCAAAGCCGAATGGCTATAATACTCAGTTGGAAGTCTCAATTAGAGATCTCGAGTCAACTAAGTAAAAATGAATGAGTCTTTCTCTAACTTCTTGACCAGGTGGAGAAATAAGGCTAGGCTGATGAAGAACAAGCACTCCTAAAAGGACCAAGTTCGTATTGTGGTCTGAAATGTTCTTCTTAATTGGGTCAAAGGCTTCAAATGATGAACCAAAAGACTTTCATGGACCTGTATGATGATGGAATTAAGGTCGAGGAAATTGAAAATGACAAGTGGAAGACTGTACAAACCGATGGAAGGCTGAACTATCAGGCTAGAGCGAGTAGAACTCTAGATGTGAATGTTGTCTTGTAACCAAGAAAGTTTTCCAATATCATGCAACCTCTCTCAAAGATCTTTGAGAGGTTAATGTAGAATGGCATGATCCAAACAACCACCAATATTCAGATTTAGGATATTGTGTCGAGCAGTTAGGGGTCAGACAATAAGGAAATGGCTTATGAGCCTTGTCTTTTGAAGGCTTGGAAGGAAGGAGAAAAGTAGTCAGCCATGGCCATTGACATTTGTTACAGTTCAGGAGATGAATTTGAGGTCTAAGACGTCGTGGCAAAAGGCTATCTAGGTAGATAACGACTCTAACAAAGAAGCCAAGTCAATAGGTAAAGACATGAGGATTCAAGAACTGAAGCAGGTCTAGAAAGCCCATGAAGGGGATAATGGGTTATTAAAATAGTTGAAGAAAGAAAAGAAGATAGCTGACATGTAGGAGCTGCTAATGCACTCATCGGATCATAGAAAGGCTTTAATCCAGGCTATGTCTAGTATAAGCATTAGAACAATAGTTTTCCTTGAGGATTATCAGAATGGTAATTGACAAGAGCAACGGGATGATCACTTTCTCCAATGAGGACATACCATTCGAGAGAAGAGACCACAACAAGGCTCTCTATATAGTAGCAAAGGTCGAGGGGAAGAGGATGCTACGTGTGATGGTAGATGATGGCCCAACCATCAATATTTGTCCTTCTCGTATACTCCCTAAGCTAGGGATGAATGGAAAAGACTTGAGCCATCAGATATGGTGATAAGAGCTTATAACGGGACAAAGAGACACGTGGAAGGAATGTCTCAGCACTGGTGACGACAGGTGGAATTCACCATCTTAGACAACCTAGTAACCTTTGTATTGTGAATGGAAAGGCCATGGTTCCATGCCCTAGGAGGATTTCCTTCCATTGTGCATCAAAAGTTCAAGTTCCCTTACATAGGCGAAATACTAATCATTAACGCTAAAGGTGGTAAATTTATCTTAGCCATTCAAGAAGTTATGAAGGAGCTAGAAGCCTAAGTTACTATTCTCTTTGAGGACTACATGGATCCTAAAGTAGCCAGCATGTTAAAAAGGATAGATTTATGCTTGGAATGGGGCTAGGAAAGAACTAGAAGGGTATTATAAAGCTGCAAGACTTTAAAGTTAGAAAACTCGACATGGGCTGGGTTACCATGAGGATGAAGATAAGGGTAAGACTCTAAAAGACGTATTTATCTAAGAGTACAAGACTTACTTTGGGAGCACAAACCTGTTACAATAGCTGGGACTGAGGTGCCGAGATTTGAAATATTTAAGATTCTAGTCGTCCACAGGATGGTCAAATTAAGCATTGATGTATTCTATGACGATGTGATAATATCCAATCTGTACGAGGACAATGTTTCTTTTATTTCAAAGTTCAATGATATGAATGATAATTTTGCTTATGCAATATTTTTCTTGATGGTAGCGTGCATTTTGATGATCATGACTTGTGCATATTTAATATTAATTCTGTACAAATTGATTCATATAATTTAGACACAAATGAAAATTTACATCGCGATAGCTCATGATATAACTTCTAAGTAAAGGAGAGAATTAGAGAAAATAATAGAAAAAAGGAAAGAGGTATTTGCTTGGTCCTACGACGACATGCCAAGGTTAGATAGAAAGATAACAGAGCACCATATTCTAACCTATTCACACATCAAGCCAATCAAACAAAAAATGAGAAGGCTAAGGCTGGAATGGGTAGAGAAGATTCGGGAAGAAGCTTTTAAGAGGGTAAAAGCTAATTTCCTTTACATAATCGACTATCCCGAATGGTTGGCAAACATTAGTCGATTCTGAAGAAGGATGGTAAGCTAAGAATGTGCGTGGATTATCGGGACCTTAACAAGGCATGTCCTAAGGATGCTTTCCTCTTCCTCGCATAGATGTAATAGTTGATAGCACAACTTCAAGTGCTATGTACTCTTTCACCAGATCATGATGGCAGTAGTAGATGTATTAAAGACTTTATTTATCACTAAATGGGGGACACACTGCTATAAGGTTATGCCTTTCAGACTAAAGAATGCAGGGGAAACCAATTAGAGGGTAGCCACTATTTTATTTCACGACATGATGCACAATGAGGTGGAGGTATATGTAGATGATATAATGGTAAAGTCAGAAACAAGGGAATGGCTTTTCCAAGCTCTTGATAAGTCTTTAGGACAAGTTGTTAAGGTGCAATCCAAAGAAGAGTGTATTTAAAGTAACGTCAGGAAAGCTACTAAGGCATATAGTAAGTCAACAGGGATAGAGATTGATCCGGACAAGATTAAGGCTATCCAAGAGGTGGTAGTGCTAAAGATAGATAAAGAAGTCAGAGGATTTCTAGGATGCCTATAATACATTAGCATGATCATTTCAATGGTTTGTGATCCTATATTCAAAATCTTAAGGAAACATCAAACCATTGTATAGGATGAACACTGTCAGAAAGTGTCACAACCGTATTTTAAATAATAATTAATATGCATTAACATATCATTAAACATGTCATTTGCATCATAATTTTGTGTAACACCTTTCACTATATTAAGTGGTAGAAGGATATATGAGTGTAGTAGAGTTTATGGGTATTTCAATTAAGTGAGGACAAAATTATAAGGATAGTTAGATGAGTTATTTGTAGTATAAGTTTGAGTGAGGGGTTAATTAATTAGTAGAATTTATAGTGAGTGTTGTATGAAGGAGAAAGTTATAAGGATAAGTGGCACCTTAAAGAGAGTGACAAGTGGCAATAATAATAATAACAATAATAATATGAAAAAGGTGAGTGGGGAATCTCTACCATCACCACTTCATTTCCTTTTCTTCCTTTCTTCTTCTATTCTTTTTTTCCCTTATTCTCAAACTCCGTTAGCATATTTGAAGCTTTTGATAAAGAAGATAATTAAGGTTTGGAGAAGGTTTCATTATTGATAGATTTAATTGAAGAGCAAGAAGCTTAATAGAGGTGAGTTTATCTTTAACTATCTATTTAGTGATTAAGTTAGGTTTTTGGGTAATTTGGGAAAAACTTGATTTGAACCTGTAGTATAGTAATTAGGACATAATATAGCATGAACCATGTGTAATTTTGTGGAAAAACATATCATTTGATGTTTGATTACATGAGTTGTGGATATTTGCATGTTGCTGATTTTTTACCTATGTAAAATAGTCTCAGAAGTTTACTGCTCTGCTGAAATGAGAATTGGAGCAGCTATACTAGAATTATCATAACTTTCTTTATATAGATTATTTTGAGGTAATTCTTGTTGATACAATTTGTAAATGCATATAAGTATGATTATGGAAAAGTTGAGATTTTTATTATTTGTATATAATTTTTCGCATAATTTTAAATTTAATACTTTTAAGCTGCCTGCAAAAATAAACATGCTATCATGTTATCATTCATCTCATGCATCATATTAAATCAAGTATAGATGATCATTTGGTGAATTAGGATACTTTTAGGGAGATTGAGGACTTATATATATATATATATATATATATATATATATATATATATATATTAATATATGCCTTGTTATTGAATTATACTTTGTATTGAATATGTAAATAGGTGTGTCCAAAGGCAAGTGTAAGAAGAGAGGAATAGGACTATCTTATTGTCCTATAAATTTTTATAAGTATTTAATAGACTAAACTTTATGTATATTGAGTAGGAATTGCTATGTTTGATTATTTGACATGTTCTTGGTTTATTGAGTTGGTGTTTGCTATGCTCTTGGCATGTTGAGTGATAATGAATAAATTGATACTTGTAAATTATGAATTGGATGAGATATTACTTGAGTTAAGACTTTGTGAATTCATTGTGATATGTGGTGAAGTGAATTGATTGTGATGTATTGTGAAGTGAAGCGAATTAATTGTGATTTGGAGAAAGGATGACTTTTTGATTGATACGTGTATGATCGGGAAAGCTGAGCCAGGCGGATAGCTACCCGAGTATGTAATATACCGAGACTGACCCGAGCGGATAGTCTCATCAAGTAGCCACTAGAACGTGAATTATGTGAGAAAATGTGAGGTTAAGTCATCCGACCCTAATTTTATGGGAATTAATGTAAAATGGAATTGTTTGTTTGGTTGAAATATTGAATTTGTTGAGCTTGAAATTATTTATGAATTAATTGTATGATTTGTGTGCTTAATACAACTTTGGTAATTTTTGCCTACTATATTATTGTTAGTAAATTAAATGCTCATTGAGTTGCCAGCTCATTCCTTGGCAATATTTTTTTTCTTTCCAAGTTAGCACAGTTGTAGATAGCTTTAGCTATGCATTACTCTCTTTTTGCATCGGTTAGCATTATCAAGTGGGCCAGAAGAGTTATATCGAGCATAGGGGCATTTTGGTACTTGTGTGTATTTAATTTTTGTATGTTAAGCTTGTAATGCTACATAAGTTTATAAATATATGTTGGAATTATGTAATAATATACATTGTTAAAGATATTGATCTTGTTAATACTAGTTTGGTAAGATTTTCACTATAGTTTCTTTATGAAATATTTTTAGGTGAAGGGAGCAGCAAGTGGAGCTTGGTTTGCAGCCGTCCCAGCGAAGAGTTACTGGAGATTTTTTGAAATCACACCCCTCAAATCGTCGATGACAGCATTCTTGAGGATCTCGATATCTTGTTCATTAGCTCTCTCGTTGGCTATCTCTTTGTTAGCTTGGCATCTTAGTCTTTGGAGGCTCTCTAATACAGCTCAAATTTTCAAAGACATGGGCACCCTTTCCAGCCTACCACTGTCTTACCTCCTCCAACCCCCAAGAGAATCTATATTGCTAAAAAATAAAGGTCGGTATGACGCATGCAATGCGTGAGATGCACGATGCATGTGCAATACACAAAGTCAAAAGAAAGAGGGTTAACACACATAAAAATATAAACATTTCATCCTTCCAACCTTATTACTCCTACACACAATTCATAGTAGGTCTTTCTTCCTTAGGATTTTGGGTCTCGACTTTTTATCAACAAAAGATAGTAGGCCCGATGCGTATGCCATAGGCTCTCAAAGCAGATTTAAATAGAAAAGGTAATGTGTCTTAGTATAAGTATAAAAGCCTGCATATTTTTAGCCTAGGGCTTTTCAATATTTAGGCTTTAAACACTTATAAGGAAAAACATTTCATTTAGCAAGCAACAAGGTTTTCCTAAGGGAGATTACTACTGCAATTACCATGGGTTGAGCCTTAGGTAAGGATAAAAAGCTCTGACAAGTAAAAGGTGTTCTTTCTTAGCTCGTCTCCTTGCTCAAGGGTCCATGCGACAAAGGAAATTCACTCATTAATTGTGAGTGATCGTTAGCCAATATCACAATTCTAATGTTCGAGGGGAACCAAAGAACCCAATAAATGACGCCATCGGGGCTATAGGGACCAAAGTGCATGGTGTGTGAAAATAGTGCAGTGATGCAAGAATAATCTATTAAATAATAAAATTAAAAACAAACATACATCTAGAATCAGCTTCTCTTATCCCTAGCGGAGTCGCCACTGTGGGCAGCTGTTTCGGGCGTGCACCCAAGTGTCTTTAGCGACTACGGCATTGTAAGGCCTTTCAGCCTAATGAGGAACACGCTAACCAGTCAATGAGACTAGCGCGAAGATGGGAGTCGCCACCTGGATAATCACTGGGACACTTCTACTAATCAGTGGCATTTTATAGATTCCATAAGGAAGTTTACGCCACAAAATCTGAAGATGGATTCGGAAGCTAACTTTCTTATTTATGTATATTAGTTTTTAATCTTATTGTTTAACAAATTATTCCTTATAAACACAAACAGTTCATACATAGGCATAGCAAAAAACACCCAAAATTTCCTAGGTCTACCCATTTTATTGAAGCCCAGTCCATATTACAGTTTTTAGTCTAATTTACTAATTGATTATGTATATATAGCCTACTTAGTCAAGCCCAATTACGCATTATGCTTTTGATTTCCAACCTTTGCGCCTAATGGACTACTTATTATGACAAGGCCTAATCTATGAGAACTTAGTTCTAAAAATTACATCCCTAACTAAGACATGCCAAGGCCACTAAGTCTACTTCAATTTTAGAGTTTAACCCCAATTAATGTTGATTAGCCTATTGAACTATAAAGTTCATGTTGGATGCAATTTTAGCCCTAGGTCTATGTGGCCCATTTTAGTTAATTAATCATACACTACATATTTAATCGTATATTAAAATAAAAAAAATATATAAGATGCAAGAAATAAATCTAGCTATTACAGCCTGACTTACAACTAAAACTATAAAGAAAAAGACCTCAAAACCAAATATAGTATATGTAACACCCGTACCTAAGAAACCATAATAATAATAATAATAATAATAATAATAATAATTGATAATTAATTAATTAATATGTAAAATTAAAGTAACAAATTGTATTTTAAAAGCTCTAGATGAAATATAAGAGATCATTGTTGAATCTTAAATTTAAAGAGGATTTTAATGTTGGACTAAAATAAAAAGATTTATTAACCTATATTTAATTAGTTTGATGGAATAGCAAATTAGATAAGTGAGTTATATAAAGGGTAAATTATTTCTCTAGAAATGTTACCCAAGTTTTCCTCAGAATGAAAATATATATACTTTATAAGATATTATAGTTGGAGGCTATAAATATATTTTCTTAAAAAATTTATTTGGAGAAAGGTAAATTTTAATTAGAAGAATGATATTGAATTTAATTGGAAATAGTAAAAAAATTGATTAATTAAGTTAATTTAGTGTTAGGATTAAATTAAAATTTATATTTGAGATAAGGGCTAAAAGTATTTATAAATAAGTGTGTCGATGGGGGTATTTTAGTAATTTCTCCATTAAAGGCAAAGGTAAATAAGTAATTTTAGATTTTTAGTAATTTTTTAATTTGGCCCAAAAGTAGTGTGGTTAAGGATTTAATTGAAATAACTTATATAAGCTTAAGGTCTAAATACAAATTAACCAAGACCAAATATATTAAAAAGATAAAAGGGAGGACTAAATATGGATATAGGTTGAAGAAGAAGAAAAGAAAAGAAAGAAAAAAGAAGAATAAGGAGGAGAGAGAGAGAGCTTGGAGCTACCTTTAGTGGCAGGCAGAGGAGGAGGGCTTCTGAGGTGCGTTGAAGCTGGTCGTTGAAGCAACTAACATCGGCGAGCATAGCAGCAGCACCGGCGTAGTGAACGACAACGTTAGGCAGCAGAAAATGGAAGAAACGGCAATAGCTCTTCGGCACCGTTCATGGCATTTTCACGACGGTGATAGTTGATTCTGGTGGCAATCAACTCGCTTGAGAGTGGGCTTCCATTTGGGGGCAACAGTAGTGTTGAAGGTGGTTGGAGAAAGCAAAATCTGACGAGGTGAATAGTGTAGGTGCAATTTAGTATTTCGAATTTTTCAGCCAATACTGTTGTGTTTCAGATAATCAAAGGACATATTCAGGATCTCCACATCACAAGCTTTCTGTCAACATCAATTTTGATTCAACCAGACTTCGTTAAAAAATCAACAGTTGCAAATTGTCCATGATATTTCAGGATGATTGGGGGTTGGATCGAAAATCAGATGTTGGATTCTTTCTCTACGCATAATTTTGAGTCTTTAGACGCGCTCGGATCGTTGATCGGACTCCGGCGGCCGGAGGCAAGTCGACTGATTTACCAAGCATCTAGGTAAATTCCTTAGCCTATTAATTTTAGAAGCTGTTAGTTAAAAATTATATTAGCATTAATTAGAGAAAAATGATTTATTTGAAAAATAAAAATAAGTGCTATCGACATTAAGTAAAATCGAGCAATATGTTTAACTTTAAAAAGGTTTTATTATTAGTTGTTTTATGATATTAGAAATCAGAAGCTAATTGATTAAAATAAATAACTTACTGGATCCTAAAACGATAGCCAGAAATTCCAAAAATCTAATTTAATAAGTTTGGATTGAGATCTTAATAAGTGAATAGTCTATAATTAAATTTAATTGTATTACTAGAAGATAGTGGATATACTAACAGAAGAATATTATATTTAATTAGAATAGAGAAAGGTAATAAAATTTATATTTAAGTGATTAGAGAAAATAGATGAAATTGATGTTAGCTATATGATAATAAGATTGCTAGCCTGAAATAATTAGTAGTTTGTTTTAATGCTTAAATTGTAAGGTAGATAAATTATTATTTTATGTTCAAGATTAGTTAATAATGGCCAGTAAACAAATATTAATATTAGAAAATAAAATTTATTTTTAAGGCCTTAGAAAATATATATATATGCATATTCTATATAATAAATGCTCTATCTTATGAAATTTTCGTTAAATGAAGAAAAGTCAAATTAGAAAAATGAGAAATATTTTTTATAGCACCTGGGAGCGGATAATGATATTTTAAATTCTTATTATTATCAAAAGCTCATGTTGTGATTGGGATAAGTGTACACACTCATTTATGTAGCTTACATGATCACTCCTTGGATGTCGGATATTAATTGAAATATACTATCTCTAGGACAACGCTCAGTATACATATGCTTTTGGGGCGCATACTGGGTGGTTACCTTTAAGGTGTATTGTTTGCGCGCATATGACAGGAATTTGCACTTTGGTGCTGCCAGGTTAGACATTCATTGCGCCCAAAGCTGTCAAGGATCAATAAGAGACATTTATGAGTCTGCACAACTTTTTATTACACTTCTAATTATTGATACTATTGTAGTAGTAGTTGTTGTTATTATTATTATTATTATTATTACTAGTAAGTGGTTTAATTTTACGATTCCGTCCTCTGATGGCTTCACTAGCCAGATTTAAATTCGCATTTTCTTTTAATGATTTAGCTTGATGTATAACTCCTTGTCTATTTCTCTTATTATCTGTTGATCCTCTCACTGAATTTTACTCACCCTTATTTTCTCCACTAGTGTTATGCAGGATGTTAAGAGTCAAATCAAAGTAGAAGCCGAGCAATTAGAGCTTCGGGTTGCTAGACTCCACGGTCCAAGAATGTGAAGATAGAAGATTAGATAGTTAGGTCTAGTATGGACAGGGCCATTAAATTATACAAAATACATCAAAACTCGACAAAAAGCCACAAAATTGGGACAAAATATTGCATAGCCGATTGGCTCAACATAGAGCCAATTGGCTTTGGATTGAGCTGATCGGCTCTAGGGTTTCCAAACATATTTTTTTTAATTCGTCAGTATATTCTTCGCATTCCCAAAGCCGATTTATACGTTCATAGTGAGTAAAAGTTAATTAGAAATGAAAGAAATAAAAAAATAAAATATACAAATCACAAAAAATAATAGTAAATAAAGATATCAGATTAATCATACAATTCTAATAAACATATTTAATTACTAGATCATAAAGAAAATATATAATCTATAATCCTATGCATGTGTCTAATCAAATTCAAAATTCTAATATTGGCAAAATTATCAGATTCCAAACCTTAGTGTTCTTACTATTAGATTTCAAAATTCAATTAACTAATAACATGTAGATCCATAAGAAACACTAATTTAATCATATTAATCATAAAAAATATATAATAACAATAACCCCACTCATGTTTCTAAAAAAATAAAGAAAGATAAAGAAACCAGTTTAGGATGATATGAATGCGTGTTTGGAGGAATCCTTAGGTTGTCATTGTAGTTGATAGTTCTGCGAGTCTCAGGTGATGAAAATGCAGATAAACTGAAAATAGGTTGGGAATCTAGTGTGGGAGCGATGTTGAGAATAGTTCTGTCGATTAAAGAAAAGGTTTCCAAGAAAGAGTTCTTTCATGAGTAGCCTTCTTTTTTATTGACCTAAATCTTCTGCCTAATGATGAACAATAGATTTTTTTCTCAAATTAGGTTCTATCCTTTTCTCTCGTTTTCTCTTTGCTGATTCCTGTTCTCTCTTAGTGTCCTCATCTCTAAAACTCTAGATACCTCTTTCTATTTATAGAGGTAGAATTTCGAAGGAAACCCTAAAGAAAATGATCATCTCTATTATTTATAAAAACTTGGTTGATAAATATCCAAATTTAATTCTTCCAATTTAAATAATTTAAATATTTATCATAAAAAATCCATGATTATCATCAAAACCCTTCTAGAATCTATATCAGATGTAAAATCGTCAACAAAAATGATGTCGAAGTCCCTCGATTGGCTCTACGTAAGTGAAGTTTAATAAATATTGCAATTAGGACCTTGAATTCATGAAATCCCTCGTTTTGACCATCAAACTTTATTTTTCTTGACAATTGTGTCGAAATTGATTTTAAAGAATGTAATCTTAGCTGGATTAACCTCAATCGCATAATTTCATATTCACATGTCCTTCGTCTCCCGAGACCCGAGAAGGCAATAACTTTCATCACAAGATTTTCTGTAATTTCCTCAATATCTAAATTAGAAAAAGAAGTGTTGACATATAGATATGTAAATATTAGAATATGACCCTGTAAGAGGGGTATTATTTGTGAGCATGAGGAAACAACCCCGTAAAAGGGCTATATTTATGAATATGAGAAAACAACATCGTAAGTGTGATATATTTTTTAATATAAGAGAACAACCTTGTAAGAGGGGTATATTTGTAAATATTAGAAAATAACCCCATAAGAGGGGTATATTTGTGAGTATCAGAAAACAACCTTGACAAAGGGGTATATTCATTAATATGAGAAAACAACCCCGTAGAAGAGTATATTTTTTAGTATGAAAAAGTAACCTCGTAATACATATATTTTTTTTAATTTGAGAAAATAATCCCGTAAGATGGGTATATTTGTCAATATTAGAAAATAACACCGTAAAAAGGGTATATTTGTGATAATAAGAAAACAACCCCGTAAAAGGGGTATGTTTATGATTATGAAAAATAACCCTATAATAAAGGTGTATTTTTTAGTAGAAAACACCAACCCCATAACAAGGATATATTTATAAATATTAAAAAATAATCCCATAAGAGGAATATATTTGTTATTATGAGAAAATAACCTTGTGCAATGGGTATACTTATGAGTATGAGAAAACAACCTTGTATAACAAGGTATATTTGTTAGTATAATAAAACAGTTCCATAAAAGGGTTTTTAATATGTGAAAACAACCCCCTAAGAAGGGTATATTTGTAAATATTAAGAATTCATCCCGTAAGAGAGGCATATTTGTGAGTATGAGAAAACAACCCTGTAAAAGGCGTATATTTGTCAATATAAGAGAACAACCCTCATCAGTGGGGTATATTTATGAGTATGAGAAAATAACCACATAAAATTGGTATATTTATAAATATAAGAAAACAACCCATAACAAGTATAAAAAAATAATCCTGTATAATTATTATCTTTGTTTAATATGACAAAACAACCCCGTAAGAGAGTATATTTATAAGTATTAGAAAATAACCCCGTAAGAGACGTGTATTTGTGAGTATAAAAAAACAACCTTGTAGAATGGTATATTTATAAACATGAGAGAATAACCCCTTATGAAGGGTATATTTATAAATATTAGAAAATAATATCGTAATAGTGGTATATTTGTGAGAATGAGAAAACAACCCCATAATAGGAGCATATTTATGAACATAAGAAATCAACCACGTGCGAGGGGTATATTTGTGAGTATGTGAAAGCAACCCCGTAAAAGGGGTATATATTTTAATATGAGGAAATAACTCTGCAAGAAGGATATATTTTAAAATATTAGAAAACAACACCGTAAGAGTAGAATATTTAAGGGTAAGAAAGAGCAACCCTCTAAAGAGGGTATATTTATAATTGTGAGAAAATAACCCTATATGTGGGGTATATTTTTGAGTTTATGAAAGCAATCCCATAAAATGGACATATTTGTTAATATTAAGAAACTACCTCATAAAAGGGGTATATTTGTAAATATCAGAAGATAACCCCTTAATAGGGGTATATTTATGAGTATGAGAAAACAACCCCGTAAAAGATGTATATTTATGAATATGAGAAAAAAACCCGTATGAGGGGTATATTTTTTATAAAAAAAATGCAACTCCGTAACAAGGTTATATTTGTTAATATGAGAAAATAACCAGGTAAAATGGTTATATTTATAAATTTTAGAAACTAATCACGTAAGAGGGATATATTTGTGAGTTTGAGAAAACAAGCTCATAAAAGGAGAACATTTGTCAATATAAAAAGACAACCCCGCAAGTGGAGCATATTTGTCAGTATTATAAAACAATCCCATAAAAGGGAAATATTTGTCAATATAAGAAGACAACCCTTTAAGTTGGGTATATTTATGAATATGGAAAACTACCTCGTAAAATGGGTATATTTATTAATATGAGAAAGCAATCCTGTAAGAATAGTATATTTGTGAGTATGAGAAAATAACGCCGTAAAAGGGGAATATTTTTTAATATGAGAAAATAACCTCATAAGAAGTGTATATTTGTAAATATTAGAAAACAACCTCTTAAGAGTGGTATATTTGTAAGTATGAGAATACAACCACGTAACACGGGTATATTTATGAATATGAGAATATAACTTCTTAAGAAGAGTATGTTTGTGAGTATGAGAAAACAACCCCATAAAAGGGGTGCATTTATGAATATGAGAAAACAAGCCTATAAGAATGGTATATTTGTGAGTATGAAAAAGCAACCCCGTAAAAGGAGTATATTTTTTCATATCAGGAAATAACCCCGTAAGAGGGGTATATTTATTAATATTAGAAAACAAACTTGTAAGAGTGATATATTTGTGTGTGAGAGAACAATCCCGTAAATGAAAAGTATTTGACAATATAAGAAAAGAACCTTGTAAGTGGGATATTTTGTGAGTATGAGAAAACAATCCTGTAAAAGGGGTTTAATTTTCTTAATATGAGAAAATAACCTCGTAAAGGGGTATATTTATCAATAATAAAGAACAACCCCGTCAGAATGTTATATTTGTGAGTATGAAAGAGTAATCTCATGAAAGGGGCATATTTTTTTAATATGAGACAACCTCATAAAAGGGGTTTATTTGTTAATATCAGAAAGTAACCCCATAAGAGCAGTATATTTATCAGTATGAGAAATCAACTCTGTAAATGCTGGTATAGTTATGAATATATGAGAACAACCCCGTAACACAATTATATTTATGAATATGAGAAAATAAGCCCATAAGAGAGGTAAATCTATGAGTATTAGAAAATAACTCAATAAAAGGGGTATATCTTTTAATATGAAAAAACAACCTCTTAAGAGGTGTATATTTATAAATATTAGAAAAAATAACCCCGTGAGAGGGCCATACTTGTAAGTATGAGAATACAATCACGTAATACTGGTATATTTATAAATATGAGAAAACAACTCCTTCAAAGCGGTGTATTTGTGAGTACAGGAAAACAATCCCATAAAAGTGGTATATTTATGAATATAAGAAAACAACCCAGTAAGAGTGGAATATTTGTGAGTAAGGAAGAGCAACCCCGTAAAACAAGTATATTTTTGAATATGAGAAAACAACCCCATACAATGGAGTATATTTGCTAGTATGTGAAAGCAACCCTGTAAAAGGGAGATATCTTTTAATATGAGAAAGCAAACTCATAAGAAGGGTATATTTGTGAGAATGAGAAAAAAATCCTGTAAAAGGGTAATATTTGACAATATAAGAAAATAGTCTCGTAAGTGGGGTATAGTTGTGAGTTTAAGAAAATAATCCCATAAAGGGGTTTATTTATTAATATGAGAAAACAACACCATAAAATGGATATATTTGTAAGTATAAAAAAACAACCCGTAAAAGTGGTATATTTATGATTATTACAACCCCGAAAGAGTGTTGTATTTATAAGTATGAAAGAGCAACCCCATAAAAGGGTATATTTTCTAATATAACAAAAAACGCTGTAAGAGTTCTAAATATTAGAAAATAATCTCATAAGAGCGGTATATTTTCGAATATGAGAAAATAACCCTGTAATACTGGTATATTTATGAATATGAAAAAACAACCCCGTAGCATGGGTATATTTATGTATATGAGAAAACAACATCGTAAGAGGTGTATATTTGTAAATATTAGAAACTAACCTTGTAAGAGTGGTATATTTGTAAGTATGAGAATACAACCCCGTAACACGGGTATATTTATGAATATGAGAAAATGACTCCTTAAGAAGGGTATGTTTGTGAGTATGAGAAAAAAAATCCCATAAAAGGGTATGTTTCTGAATGAGAGAACAAGCCCCTAGGAGGGGCATATTTATAAATATTATAAAATAAACCGGTAAGAGGGGTATGTTTGTGAGTGTGAGAAAACAACCCCGTAAAAGGTGTATATTTATGAAAATATGGAAACAAGTCTGTAAGAGTAATATATTTGTAAGTATAAAAAAAGCAACCCCGTAAAAGAGGCATGTTTTTTAATATGAGAATACAATCCCATAAGAAGGATATATTTATAAATATTACAAAAAAAACTAGTAAGAAGGATATATTTGTCAGTATGAGGAAAAGACCCCATAAAAGGGGAATGTTTTTCAAAATAAGAAGACAACCCTTTAA
Source organism: Ricinus communis (assembly GCF_019578655.1). NCBI lineage: Eukaryota > Viridiplantae > Streptophyta > Magnoliopsida > Malpighiales > Euphorbiaceae > Ricinus > Ricinus communis. Next base: position 6,077,665 of record NC_063259.1, read on the forward strand.
GTGGGGTATATTTTTTATTATGGAAAATGACTCCGTAAAATGGGTATATTTAATAACATGAGAAAACAACCCCGTAAGAGGGGGTATATTTATAAGTATGACAAAACAACCTCGTAAATGGGATGTATTTTTTAATATGAGAAAACAACCATATAAGAGGTGTATAATTATAAATATTAGAAAACAACCCATTAAGAGTGGTATATTCGTAAGTATGAGAGTACAACCCTATAACACAGGTATATTTATGAATATGAGAAAACAACCAGCTTCAAAGGTTTCTATTTGTGAGTATGAGGAAACAACCCCAAAAAATACAGTTTAGGGATATATTTTTTAATATGAGAAAACAACCCCGTAAGATGGGTATATTTATAAAAATTAGAAAATAAACCCGTAAGAGGGGTATGTTTGTGAGTACATGAAAATAATCCCGTAAAAGGAGAATATTTGACCATCTAAAGAAACAACCTCGTAAAATGGGTATATTTTTTACCATGAGAAAACAACACCATAAGAGGGGTATATTTGTAACTATTAAAAAATATTTATGAATATGAGAAAACAATCCCGTAAAATAGAAACATTTGATAATAGATGAAAACAATCTCGTAACCGGTGTATGTTTGCAAGTTTGAGAAAACAATCCTATAAAAATGATTTATTTTTTAATATGAGAAAACAACCCCAAAAGATGGGGTATATTTATGAGTATAAGCAAATAACCCTGTAAAAGGGTTATATTTATGAATATTAGAGAACAACCATGGAAGAGTGTCATATTTATGAGTATGAACGAGCAACCCTATAAAACGGGTATATTTTCTAATATGAGAAGAAACCCTATAAGAGAAGTATATTTGTAAATATTAGAAAATAATCCAGTAAGAGCGGTATATTTGTGAATATGAGAAAACAACCCTGTAATACTGGTATATTTATGCATGTGAGGAAACAACCCCGTAGGACGGCTATATTTATCTATATAAGAAAACAATGTCGTAGAAGGTATATATTTATAAATATTAGAAAATAACCCTATCAGAGCGGTATATTTGTAAGTATAAGAATACAACCCCGTATATCGGATATATTTATGAATATCAGAAAACAACCACTTAAGAGGGGTATATTTATGAGTGTGAGAAAATGACCCCATAAAAAGGCTATATTTCTGAATATGGGTAAACAAGCCCGTAAGAGTGGTATATTTGTGAGTATGAAAGAGTAACCCCATAAAAGGTGTATATTTTTTAATATGAGAAAAAAATCTCAAAAGAGGGGTATATTTGTAAATATTAGAAAGCAAACCCGTAAGAGGGGTATCTTTGTGAGTATGAGAATACAACCCTGTAATAGGGAAATATTTGACAATATAAGAAAACAACCCTATAAAAGGGGTATATTTATGAATATGAGGAAACAAGCCCATAAAAGTTGTATATTTATGAGTATGATTGAACCCCGTAATACTGGTATATTTATCCATATGAGAAAACAATCCCATAGCACGGCTATATTAATGTATACAAGAAAATAATATCGTGGGAGGTATATATTTATAAATATTAGAAAATAACCTCATCAGAGTGGTATATTTATAAGTATAAGAATACAACCCCGTAAATTAGATATATTTATGAATATCAGAAAACAACCACTTAAGAGGGGTATGTTTGTGAGTATGAGAAAACGACCCCATAAAAAGGCTATATTTCTAAATTTATGGGAAAATAAGCCAACAAGAGTGGTATATTTGTGAGTATGAAAGAGCAACCCCGTAAAAGGTGTATATTTTCTAATATAAGAAAAAAATCTCAAAAGAGGGGTATATTTATAAATATTAGAAAGCAAGCCCGTAAGAGGGGTATCTTTGTGAGTATGAGAATACAACCCTGTAATAGGAAAATATTTGACAATATAAGAAAACCCTATAAAAGGGGTATATTTATGAATATGAGGAAACAAGTCCATCAAAGTTGTATATTTGTGAGTATGAAAGAACCCCGTAATACTAGTATATTTATGCATGTGAGAAAACAACCCCGTAGCACGGCTATATTTATGTATACAAGAAAACAATATCGTATGAGGTATATATTTATAAATATTAGAAAATAACCTCGTTAGAGCGGTATATTTGTAAGTATAAGAATACAACCCCGTATATCGGATATATTTATGAATATCAGAAGCAACCACTTAAGAGGGGTATGTTTGTGAGTATGAGAAAACGACCCATAAAAAGGCTATATTTCTGAATATGGGAAAATAAGCTTGTAAGAGTGGTATATTTGTGAGTATGAAAGAGCAACCCCGTAAAAGGTGTATATTTTTTAATATGAGAAAAAAATCTCAAAAGAGGGGTATATTTGTAAATATTAGAAAGCAAACCCGTAAGAGCGATATCTTTGTGAGTATGAGAATACAACCCTGTAATAGTGAAATATTTGACAATATAAGAACACAATCCTATAGAAGGAGTATATTTATGAATATGAGGAAACACGCCCATAAAAGTTGTATATTTATGAGTATGAAAGAGTAACCCCGTAAAATGGATATATTCTTTAATATGGATAAACAACACTATAAGAGGGGTATATTTTTAAATATTAGAGAACAAACTCGTAAGAGGGGTACATTTGTTAGTATGAGAAAACAACCCCGTAAAAGGATAATATTTATCAAAATAAGAAGACAACACTTTTAGTGGGGTGTATTTGTGATTATGGAAAATAACCTCGTAAAATGGGTATATATATTAATATGAGAAATCAACCCGTAAGAGGGATATATTTATGAGCATGAGAAAAAATTTCCATAAGAGGTGTATATTTATAAATAGTAGAAAATAACCCTTTAAGAGCGGTATATTTGTAAGTGTGAGAATACAACCCTGTTACACGTGTATATTTATGAATATGAGAAAATAAGTCCATAAAAGTGGTATATCTTTGAGTATGGAAGAGCCACCCCGTAAAAGGTATATATTTTCTAATAGAAGAAAATAACCCCGTAAGAAGGGTATTTTTATATATATTAGGATACAAACCCGTAAGTGGGGTACGTTTGTGAGTACGAGAAAATAACCGAGTAAAAGGGAAATATTTGACAATGTAAGATGCAATCCTATAAAGAGGTATATTTATGAATATGAGAAAACAAACTCGTAAGAGTGGTATACTTGTGAGTATGAAATAGCAACCTCATAAAAGGGATAAATTTTTTAATATGAGAAAACAACCTTATAAAAGGGGTATATATTTGCAAATATTAGAAAAAAGAACTCCGTAAATGGGGTATATTTATAAGTTTGAGAAGACAATCCTGTAAAAGGGGTTATTATTTAATATGAGAAAACACCCCAATAAGATGGGTATATTTATGAGTATAAGAAAATAACCCCGTAAAAGGGGTATATTTATGGATATTAGAGAACAACCTCGGAAGAGTGTTATATTTGTGAGTATCAAAGAGCAACTCCGTTCTAATATGAGAAAAAACATAGTAAGAGGAGTATTATTCTAAATATTAAAAAATAACCCTGCAAGAGTAGTATATTTGTGGATATGAAAATACAACCCTATAATACAAATATATTTATAAATATTAGAAAACAATCCCGTAGCACAAGTATATTTATATATATGAGAAAACAACACCGTAAGAGGTGTATGTTAGTAAATATTATAAAATAACCCCGTAATAGCGGTATGTTTGTGATTATGAGAAAACAACCCTATACAAGGGGGATATTTGACAATATAAGAAAACAACCCCATAAAAGTATTTATGAGTTTAAGGAAACAATCCCGTTAAACGGGTTTATATTTTAATATGAGAAAACAACCTCATAAAATGGGTATATTTATGAGTATAAGAAAACAATCCTGTAAAAGGATTATATTTATGAATATTAGAGAACAACCCCAAAAGAGAAATATATTTATGAGTATGAAAGAGCAACCCCGTAAAAGAGGTATATTTTCTAATATAAGAAAAAAATGATATAAGAGGATTATATTTGTAAATATTAGAAAATAACCTCGTAAGAGGTGCATATCTGTGAGTATGAGAAATGAACCTTGTAATATTGGTATATTTATGAATATGAGAAAACAACCCCATACCATACGTATATTTGTGTATATGTGAAAACAAGCCCGTAAGAGAGGCATATTTGTAGATATTAGAGAATAAACCCATAAAAGGGGTATGTTTGTAAGTATGAGAAAACAACCACGTAAAAGGGGAATATTTGACAATATAAGAAAACAACCCCCTTAAAGGGGTATATTTATGAATATAGGGAAGGAAGCCCGTAAGAGTGGTATATTTGTGAGTACAAAAGAGCAACCCCGTAAAAGGGGTATATTTCTTAATATGAGAAAACAACCTCATAAGAAGGGTATAGTTGTAAATACTAGTAAACAAACTTGTAAGAGGGGTATATTTGTTTATATGAGAAGAAAACCCCATAATAGGGGAATATTTTTCAAAATAAGAAGACAACCCCTTAAGTGGTGTATATTTGTGATTATGGAAAATAACCCCATAAAATGGGTATAATTATTAATATGAGAAAACAACCCCGTAAGAGGGGTATATTTATGAGTATGAGAAAACAAGCCCGTAAAAAGAGTATATTTTTTAATATGAGAAAACAACCACATAAGAGTTGTATAGTTGTAAATATTAGAAAATAATCCCTTAGTAGCGGTATATTTGTAAGTATGACAATACAAACTTGTAACATGAGTATATTTATGAATATGAGAAAACAATCCCTGAGAGGTGTACATTTGTGAGTATGCAAGAACAACCTCATAAAAGGGGTATATTTATGAATATGAGAAAACAAGCCTATAAGAGTGGTATATTTATGAGTATGATAGAGTAATCCCGTAAAAGGTATATATTTTTTTAATATCAGAGAACAACCCCGTAAGAGGGGTATATTTATAAATATTAGAAGACAAACCCGTAAGAGGGGTATGTTTGTAAGTACGTGAAAACAATCTCGCAAAAGTGGAATATCTGACAATATAAGGAAACAACCCCGTAAAAGGGGTATATTTATGAATATGAGAAAAGAAGCCCGTAAGAGTGGTATACTTATGAATATGAAAGAGCAACCCTATATAAGGGGTATATTTTTTAATATGAGAAAATAGCCTCATAGAAGTATTATATTTATCAATATTAGCAAACAAACTCGTAAGAGGGGAATATATGTAAGTATGAGAAGACAATCTCGTAAAACGGGAACATTAGACAATATTAGAAAACAATCTCGTAACTGAGATATATTTGTGAGTTTGAGAAAACAATCCCGCAATAGGGGTTTCTTTTTTAATACGAGAAAACAACCTCATAAGATGGGTATATTTGTAAGTATAAGAAAATACCCCGTAAAAGGGGTATATTTATAAATATTATAGAACAACCCTGAAAGAGTGTCATATTTGGGAGTATGAAAGAGCAACACCCCTAAAAGGGGTATATTTTCTAATATGAGGAAAAACCCCGTAAGAGTATATTTGTACATATTAGAAAATAACTCCGCAAGAGTGGTAAATTTGTGAATATGAGAAAACAACCCCGTAATACTCGTATATTTATGCATGTGAGAAAACAAACCCAAAGTAGGGGTATATTTATGAATATGAGGGAATAAGCCTGTAAGAGTAGTATATTCGTAAGTATGAAATAGTAACCCCGTAAAAGGGGTATATTTTTTAATATAAGAAAACAACTCTCTAAGATAGGTATATTTGTAAATATTAGAGATTAAATTCATAAGGGGTATATTTGTTAGTATGAGAAAGCAGCCCTGTAAAAAGGGAATATTTGTCAAAATAAGAAGACAACCCCTTCAATGGGGTATATTTGTGATTATGGAAACTAACCTAGTAAAACGGGTATATTTATTAATATTAGAAAATGACCCGTAAGAAGAGTATATTTATGAGTGTGAGAAAACATTCTCGTAAGAGGTGTATATTTGTAAATAGTAGAAAATAACCCCTTAAGAGCGGTACATTTGTAAGGATGAGAATACAACCCCATAACATGGGTATATTTATGAACATGAGAAAACAACCCCTTTAGAGGGGTATATTTGTGAGTATGAGAAAAAAACCTGTAAAAGGGGTACATTTATGAATATGAGAAAATAAGCCCGTAAGAGTGGTATCTCTCTAAGTATGGAAGAGCCACCCGTAAAAGGGGTATGTTTTCTAATATGAGAAAACAAGCCAGTAAGAAGGGTATATTTATAAATATTAGAAACCAAACCCCTAAAAGGGTTATGTTTGGGAGGATGAGAAAATAACCATGTAAAAAGGGAATATTTGACAATATAAGAATACATCCCCATAAAAGGGTTATATTTATGAATCTAAGAAAATAAGCTCGTAAGAGTGGTATACTTGTGCATATGAAAAAGCAACTCTATACGAAGGATATATTTTTTAATATAAAAAGATAACCCTATAAGAGGAGTATATTTATAAGTATTAGAAAATGAATTCGTCAGAGCGGTATATTTGAGAGTTTGAGAAAACAATCCCGTAAAAAGGGTTTATCATTTAATATGAGAAAACAACCCAATAAGATGGGTATATTTATAAGTATAAGAAAAAACCCCGTAAAAGGGGTATATTATGAATATCAGAGAACAACCCTGGAAGAGTGTTATATTTGTGAGTATCAAAGAGCAACCTTGTTCTAATATGAGAAAAAATACCATAAAAGGAGTATATTTGTCATTATTATAAAATAATTCCATAAGAGCGGTATATTTCTGAGTATGACAAACAATCCCATAATACTCATATATTTATGAATGTGAGAAAATAACTCGTAGCATGGGTATATTTATATATATGAGAAAACAACACTGTAAGAGGTGTATATTTGTATATATTAGAAAATAATCCGGCAAGAGGGGTATGTTTGTGAGTATGAGAATACAACCCTATACAAGAGGAATATTTGACAATACAAGAAAACAACCTCATAAAAGGAGTATATTTATGAATATGAGAAAGCAAGCCTGTAAGAGTGGTATACTTCTGAGTATGAAAGAGCAACCCTGTAAAAGGGGTATATTTTTTGGTATGAGAAAACAACCATGTAAGAGGAGTATATTTACAAATATTAGAAAATAGAATTGTAAGAGGGATATATTTGTGAGTATGAGAAAACAATCCCATAACAAGGGAATATTTGATAATACAAGAAAACAATCTCGTAAGTGCGGTATATTTGTGAGTTTGAGAAAACAATCCTGTAAAAGTGGTTAATTTTTTAATATGAGAAAACAACCTCATAAGATGGGTATATTTATGAGTATAAGAAACCAACCTCCGTAAAAGGTGTATATTTATGAATATTAGAGAACAACAATGAAAGAGAGTTATATTTGTGAGTATGAAAGAGTAACCACGTAAAAGGGGTATATTTTCTAATGTGAGAGAAAACCTCATAAGAGGAGTGTATTTGTAAATATTAGAAACTAATCCTGTAAGAGCAATATCTTTGTGAGTATGAGAAAACAACTTCATATTACTCGTATATGTACGAATATGATAAAACAACCCCATAGCAAGGGTGTATTTATGTATAAGAGAAAACAACACCGTGAGATGTTTATATTTGCAAATATTAGAAAATAACTCCGTAAGAGCGGTACATTTCTAAGTATGAGAATACAACCCCCTAATAGGGGTATATTTATGAATATGAGAAAACAACCCCTCAAGAGGGGTACGTTTGTGAGTTTGAGAAAACAACCCCATAAAAGGGGTATATTTTTTAATACGAAAAAACAAGCCCGTAAGAGTGATATATTTGTGAGTATGAAAGAGCAACCCGGTAAAAGAAGTATATTTTAGAGAGGTATATTTTAAAACATTATAAAATAACACCGTAAGTGGGGTATATTTGTGAGTATGATAAAACAACCTTGTAAAAGGGGAATATTTGTCAATATAAGATAACAACCCCTTAAGTGGGGTATATTTGTGAGTATGATGAAAAAATCCCATAAGAGGGGTATATTTGTGAGTATAAGAAAGAAACTCCATAAAAGGGCTATATTTATGAATATGAGAAAATATCCCTGTTAGAGTGGTTTATTTGTGAGTATGAAAGAGCAACCCCAAAAGGGGGTATATTTTTTAATATGATAAAACAACTACATAAGAGGGGTATATTTGTGAGTATGAGAAAAAAAACTCCGTTAAAGGGCTATATTTATGAATATGAGAAAACAATCCCGTAACAGAGGTATACTTGTGAATATTAGAAAACAACCCCATATGAGCGTCTCTAAGTATGAAAATACAACCTTGTAACACAGGTATATTTATAAAAATGAGAAAACCACCTTGAAACTCAGGTATATTTATGAATATGAGTGAACTATCATGTAACATGGATATATTTATGAATATGAGAAAACAACCCCGTAAGAGGCGTATATTTATGAGTATGAGAAAATTATCACGTAAAAGGGGTATATATTTTTAAATAAAAAAACAATCCCGTAAGAGGGTATATTTATAAATATTTAAAAATAACCTCTTAAAAGAGGTATATTTGTGAGAATGAGAAAATAACCCCGTAAAATGAGTATATTTATTAAGAGGGGTACATTTGTGAGTATGTCAAAGATATCCCGGGTATATTTTTAATATGATAAAATAATCTCGTAAGAGTGGTAAATTGTCAATATTAGAAAACAACCCTGTTAGTATGGTATATTTGTGTGTATGAGAGATAACCCCATAAAAGGGGTACATTTATGAATATGAGAAAACAACCCTATATGAGGGGTTTATATTTTAGTACTTTAAAAGAGGTATATTTTTTAGTATGAGAAAATAACTCTGTAGCAAGGTTATATTTGTAAATATTCAAAAATAATTGCGTGAGAGGGGTAAATTTCTGAGTATGAGAAAATAACCCTGTAAAAGAAAATATTTGTCAATATAAGAAGACAACCCCATAAATGGGGTATATTTATGAGTATGATCAAACAACCCCGTAGGCTGGGTATATTTATTAATATGAGAAAACAACCCTATAGGAGGTTATATTTGTGAGTATGAAAAAACAATCCTGTAAAAGGGGTATATTTTTAAATATGAGAAATTAACTCCGTAAGAGGGTTATATTTGTGAGTATATGACAAAACAACCCTATAAAAAGGGTATGTTTGTCAATATAAGATAATAACCCATAAGTGGGGTATATTTGTGACTATGTGAAAATAATCCTACAAAATGGATATATTTATGGATATGAGAAAACAACCTCATAAGTTGGGTATATTTGTGAATATAAGAAAGCAACCCCGTAAAAGGGTTATATTTTTTAATATGAGAAACGACCTCTTAAGTGGGGTATATTTCTAAATATTAGAAAATAACCCCATTAGAGGGGTATATTTCTGAGTATGAGAAAAGTACTCTATAACACGGGTATATTTATGAATATGAGAAAACAACCCCTTAAGAGAGGTGACAGTCTGACCTAGAGAAGTGGTCCGATGAGGGTGGGAAGTGGACGCCGGGGAAAAGATAGGATGCCTAGACAATGAGTGGCTTCTAGCAAGCTTCTAGGATGGCAGCATTTTAAGGTACGGGGATACATGAATGAATCAAATTGCATATCGAAATGGGGTAGGGAATGCTTGGAACATATATGTAAAGAGTTGGAACTAATCACTTGAGGCGCCTTTTGATTGTTTGGCTGTGGAGTTGTACGAACTCCAAAGTTAAACGTGCTTGGTACGTAGAAATTCCAAGATGGGTGATCTCTTGGGAAGTTCTCGAATACGCCAAAGGGACAAAACTGTAGTAGAGGTCCAAAGCGAACAATATATCATGTGATCTAGTCCAAACCGTTACAAGAGGGATATATTTATGGGCATGAAAGAATACCATAAATTGGGTATATTTATGAATATAAAAAAATAATCTCGTAAGAGCGGTATATTTGTGAGTATGAAAGAGCATCCGTAAAATGGGTATATTTTTTTATATGAGAAAAGATCTCCAAAAGAGGGGTATATTTGTAAATATTAGAAAACAACCCCAGGTATGTTTATGAATAAGAGATAACAACCCATAATACAGGTATATTTATGAATATGGAAAATCAACCCGGTAAGAGGGGGTATATTTGTGAGTATGAAAAAATAACCCCGTAAAATGGGATATATTTATGAATATGATAAAACAATCTCGTATGAGTGGTATATTTGTGAGTATCAAAAAACAACCGCGTACAAGGATTATATTTTTTAATATGAAAAACAACCCCTTAAGAGGTATATTTATAAATATTAGAAAATCACCATGTTAGAAGTGTATATTTGTGAGTATGAGGAAACAACCCGTAAAAGAGGCATATTTCTGAACAGGAGAAAACAACACCGTAGAAGTATATTTGTGAGTATGAAAGAGAAACCCCATAAAACGGGTATATTTCTTAATATGAGAAAACAACCCCATAAGAGGAGTATATTGTTAATATTAGCAAACAATCTCGTAAAAGTGTATATTTTTAATATGAGAAAATAATAACGTAAGAGAGAAAAATTTGTAATTATTAGAAAATAACCCCATAAGAGGGGTATATTTGTGAATATGAGGAAACAACCATGTAAAAGGGGCATATTTATGAAAATGAAAATACAACAATATAAGCGGGGCATTTTTATCAATATATGAAAGTAAACTTATAAAAGAGATACTTTTTTTAATATGAAAAAACAAACTCATTAGAGGGATATATCTGCAAATATTAGAAAACAACACCGTAAGAGGGGTATATCAGTGAGTATGAGAAAACAACCCTGTAAAAGAGGTATATTTATGAATATGAGAAAACAACCCGTAAGAAGCGTATTTTTTTAGTATGAAAATGCAATCCTGTAAAAGAGGTATATTTATTAATATGAGAAAACAACCCCGTAAATCGGTTGTATTTATAAATATTGGAAAATAATCCTGTAAGAGGGGTATATTTGTGAGTGCGAGAGAACAACCTTGTAAAACGAGAAGATCTTTTCAATATAAGAAAACAACCCCGTAAGTGGGGTATATTTATGAGTATGAGAAACAACCATGTAAGCTGACTATATTTATGAATATGAGAAAGCAACCCCGTAAAAGACGGGTATATTTATGAATAGGAGAAAACAAGCCCGTAAGAGGGCTATATTTGTGAGTATGACAAAATAATCCCTTTAGAGGGGTTTATTTATGATTATGAGAAAACAACCCCTTTAGAGGGGTTTATTTGTAACTATGAGAAAACAAGCTCGTAAAAGGAGTAAATGTATGAATATGAGTAAACAACCTCGTAACAGTGGTATATTTTTTAATATGAGAAAACAACCTCGTAAGAGGGGTATATTTGAAAATATTAGAAAACAACATCGTAAGAGCGTTATATTTGTGAGTATGAGAAAACAACCGCATAAAAGAGTTATGTCTGTCAATATAAGAAAACAACCCCGTAAGTATGGAATATTTATAAGAATGAGAAAACAACCCCGTAAAATGAATATATTTATCAATGTGAGAGAACAACCTTGTAAGAAGGGTATATTTGTGAGTATGAGATAACAACCGCGTAAAAGGGTATTATTTTTAATATAAGAAAATAACTCGTTAAGACGTGTATATTTATAAGTATGAGAAAACAACCTCGTAAAAGGGGGATGGTTATCAATATAAGAAAGCAACCCCGTAAGAGGGATATATTTGTAGAAAACTACCCTGTAAGAGCAGTATATTTGTCAGTATGAGAAAATCACCCCGTAAAATAAGTATATTAATAAATATGAGAAATCATCCCCATAAGATTTGTGAGTATGTTAAAAAAACCTCGTATAAGGATTCTACTTTTTAATATGAGAGAACAACCTCGTAAGAAGGGTATATTTATAAAAATGAGAAAACAACCCCATAAGAAGGGCATATTTGTGAGTGTGAGAAGACAACTCCGTAAACGGGTTGTATATGTCAATATAAGAAAACCACCTCGTAAGTGGGGTATGTTTATCAGTATAAGAAAATAACCCCTCCAAAATGGGTATATTTATGAATATGAGAAAATAACCCCGTAAGAGGGCTATATTTGTGAGTGTGAGAAAACAGCCCTGTAAAAGGGGCATATTTCTTAATATGAGAAAATAACTCCATAATAGGGGTATATTTATATATATTAGAAAAATACCCCTTAAAAAGGATATATTTGTGAATGTGAGAAAATAACCCCGTAAAAGAGGGTTATGTTTGTCAATATAAGAAAACAACCTCGTAAGTGGGGTATATTTATCAGTATGAGGAAACAACTCCATAAAAAGAGTATATTTATGAATAAGAGACATCAACCCCGTTTATGAATATGAGAAAACAACCCCATTAAAGGATAAATATATCAATATAAGGAAACAATCCCATAAGTGTGATATATTTATGAGTATGAGAAAACAATCTCGTAAAAGAGATATATTATCAAGATGTGAAAAAATCCCATAAGAGGGCTATATTTATGAGTATGAGAAAACAATCATGTAAAGGGGATATCGCTATTAATATGAGAAAACAACCCTAAAACAGGGGTATATTTATAAATATTAACAAATAACCCCGTAAGAGGAGTATACTTGTGAATATAAGAAAATAACCCTATGATACAAGTATATTTATTATTATGAGAAAATAACCCTTTAAGAGGGGTATATTTCTAAGCATGAAAAACAGCCTCGTAAAAGGAATATATTTATGAATTTGAGAAAATAATCCCGTAAGAATGGTATATTTGTGAGTATGAAAGAACAACCTTGTTAAAGTAGTTATTTTTTTAATATGAGAAAACAACCTTGTAAGAGAGGTATATTTATAAATATTAGAAAACAACCCCGTAAGAGAGGTATATTTGTGAGTATGAGAAAATAATTTCGTAAAAAGGGAATATTTATCAATATAAGAAAACAACCCTCTAACACCTGTAAATTAAAAAAATAAATAATAAATAATAATAAATAAATAAAATAAAACTTTTTCTTCCTCCCCCTCTTCTTCCTCCACCCCGTCACCTTCCTCTCCTCCCTCACCTCCCTTTCTTTTTCTACCACCATTGCCACCTTCCAGCCACTGGATATTTCTTCTTCTTCTTCCCTTCCCTCGCCAGCATCGCGTCCTCCTTCCTCTCCCTTCCTGTCGACGTTGAGCTTGAAGAAAGGAAGTTGGCACGGTACAACATCCGTCTGCCGCCCTTCTCTCGCAAATCCGACGCTGGAAACGAGCACCACGTTATATAGCCTCGCTGGAGCCAAAACTTTCCGGCCATGATCTGGTAGCTTCCGTAAAGTTTTTAGCAAAATCATTTACGTTTTCGGACTCTCCCTAACTCAAGCTTCGCGTAGGCACTTCCGGATTCGAAATCCGACACCATTGGTAGTACCGGCTTTTGGACCCTGATATTTTCCGAACGCGCAGAATTTTAGATTTTCGGCTCGGTATAATTTTTTAGGATCTTAAAAACTATTTTATAATTTTAAAAAATATTACTACTATTAATTCTCAATTATAACTAATTTAATTTAATTAGATTTAATTAATTATAATTTAGTTTTAAATATTATAAATTAATTAGTATGATTAACTACCCCATAAGAAGGGCATATTTGTGAGTGTGAGAAGACAATTCCGTAAAAGGGATATATTTGTCAATATAAGAAAACCACCTCATAAGTGGGGTATGTTTATCAGTATAAGAAAATAACCCCTCCAAATTGGGTATATTTTTGAATATGAGAAAACAACCCTGTAAGAGGGCTATATTTGTGAGTATGAGGAAATAACCCTATAAAAGGGGTATATTTTTTAATATGTGAAAAAAACTCCATAATAGGGGTATATTTATAAATATTAGAAAAATACCCCTTAAAAATGATATATTTGTGAGTGTGAGAAAATAACCCCGTAAAAAAAGATTATGTTTGTCAATATAAGAAAACAACCCCATAAGTGGGGTATATTTATCAGTATGAGAAAACAACTTCGTAAAAGAAGTATATTTATGAATAAGAGATATCAATCCTGTAATAGGGATATATTTGTGAATATGAGAAAACAACCCCATAAAAGGGTTAATATGTCAATATAAGGAAACAACCCCATAAGTGTGATATATTTGTGAGTATGAGAAAACAACCTCGTAAAAGAGATATATTATCAAGATGTGAAAAATCCCATAAGAGGGCTATATTTGTGAGTATGAGAAAACAATCATGTAAAGAGGATATCATTTTTAATACGAGAAAACAACCCTATAAGAGGGGTATATATTTATAAATATTAACAAATAACCCCGTAAAAGGAGTATACTTGTGAATATAAGAAAATAACCCTATGATACAGGTATATTTATTATTATGATAAAATAACCCTTTAAGAGGGGTATATTTCTGAGCATGAAAAACAGCCTCGTAAAAGGAATATATTTATGAATTTGAGAAAACAATCCCGTAAGAATGGTATATTTGTGAGTATGAAAGAACAACCTTGTTAAAGTAGTTATTTTTTTAATATGAGAAAACAACCTTGTAAGAGAGGTATATTTATAAATATTAGAAAACAACCCCGTAATAGAGGTATATTTATGAGTATGAGAAAATAATTTCGTAAAAAGGGAATATTTATCAATATAAGAAAACAACCCTCTAACACCTGTAAATTAAAAAAATAAATAATAAATAATAATAAATAAATAAAATAAAACTTTTTCTTCCTCCCCCTCTTCTTCCTCCACCCCGTCACCTTCCTCTCCTCCCTCACCTCCCTTTCTTTTTCTACCACCATTGCCACCTTCCAGCCACTAGATATTTCTTCTTCTTCTTCCCTTCCCTCGCCAGCGTCGCGTCCTCCTTCCTCTCCCTTCCTGCCGACGTTGAGCTTGAAGAAAGGAAGTTGGCACGGTGCAACATCCGTCTACCGCCTTTCTCTCGCAAATCCGACGCTGGAAACGAGCACCACGTTATATAGCCTCGCTAGAGCCAAAACTTTCCGGCCATGATCTGGTAGCTTCCGTAAAGTTTTTAGCAAAATCATTTACGTTTTCGGACTCTCCCTAACTCAAGCTTCGCGTAGGCACTCCCGGATTCGAAATCCGACACCATTGGTAGTACCGGCTTTTGGACCCTGATATTTTCCGAACGCGCAGAATTTTAGATTTTCGGCTCGATATAATTTTTTTAGGATCTTAAAAACTATTTTATAATTTTAAAAAATATTACTACTATTAATTCTCAATTATAACTAATTTAATTTAATTAGATTTAATTAATTATAATTTAGTTTTAAATATTATAAATTAATTAGTATGATTAACTACCCCATAAGAAGGGCATATTTGTGAGTGTGAGAAGACAATTCCGTAAAAGAGATATATTTGTCAATATAAGAAAACCACCTCATAAGTGGGGTATGTTTATCAGTATAAGAAAATAACCCCTCCAAATTGGGTATATTTATGAATATGAGAAAACAACCTTGTAAGAGGGCTATATTTGTGAGTGTGAGGAAATAACCCTATAAAAGGGGTATATTTTTTAATATGAGAAAAAAACTCCATAATAGGGGTATATTTATAAATATTAGAAAAATACCCCTTAAAAAGGATATATTTGTGAGTGTGAGAAAATAACCCCGTAAAAAAAGATTATGTTTGTCAATATAAGAAAACAACCCCATAAGTGGGGTATATTTATCAGTATGAGAAAACAACTTCGTAAAAGAAGTATATTTATGAATAAGAGATATCAATCCTGTAATAGGGATATATTTGTGAATATGAGAAAACAACCCCATAAAAGGGTTAATATGTCAATATAAGGAAACAACCCCATAAGTGTGATATATTTGTGAGTATGAGAAAACAACCTCGTAAAAGATATATATTATCAAGATGTGAAAAATCCCATAAGAGGGCTATATTTGTGAGTATGAGAAAACAATCATGTAAAGAGGATATCATTTTTAATATGAGAAAACAACCCTATAAGAGGGGTATATATTTATAAATATTAACAAATAACCCCGTAAAAGGAGTATACTTGTGAATATAAGAAAATAACCCTATGATACAGGTATATTTATTATTATGATAAAATAACCCTTTAAGAGGGGTATATTTCCCGAGCATGAAAAACAGCCCTCGTAAAAGGAATATATTTATGAATTTGAGAAAATAATCCCGTAAGAATGATATATTTGTGAGTATGAAAGAACAACCTTGTTAAAGTAGTTGTTTTTTTAATATGATAAAACAACCTTGTAAAAGATGTATATTTATAAATATTAGAAAACAACCTTATAAGAGAGGTATATTTGTGAGTATGAGAAAATAGTTTCGTAAAAAAGGAATATTTATCAATATAAGAAAACAACCCTCTAACATCCGTAAATTAAAAAAATAAATAATAAATAAAAATAAAAATAATAAATAATAATAAATAAATTAATAAATTAATAAAATAAAACTTTTTCTTCCTCCCCCCATCACCTTCCTCTCCTCCCTCACCTCCCTTTCTTTTTCTACCACCGTTGCCACCTTCCAGCCACTGGATATTTCTTCTCCTTTTTCCCCTCCCTCGCAAGTGTCACCTCCTCCTTCCTCTCCGTTCCTGCTGACGTTGAGCTTGAAGAAAGGAAGTTGGCACCGTGCAACAGCCGTCTGCCGCCCTTCTCCCGTAATTCCGACGATGGAAACGAGCACCACGTTATATAGCCTCGCTGGAGCTAAAACTTTTCGGCCTTGATCCAGTGGCTTCCGTCAAGTTTTCGGCAAAATCATTTACATTTTCGGACTCTCCCCAACTAAAGCTTTGCATAGGCACTTCCGGATTCGAAATCCGACACCATTTGCAGTACCGACTTTTGGACCCTATTATTTTCCGGATGCGCAGAATTTTAGATTTTCGGCTCGATATAATTTTTTTAGGATCTTAAAAACTATTCTATAATTTTAGAAAATATTATTACTATTAATTCTTAATTATAAATAATTTAGTTTAATTAGATTTAATTAATTATAATTTAGTTATAGATATTATAAATTAATTAGTATGATTAATTATATTTTGTTTTGTGATAGATGTCATTGTGTTTAATTAGTTTAAATACTTGAAAATTTTTGTGGATTGGTTGTGGAATAAATATTAATGATGGACCTTTTGTTATTAATTGTGATCTGTAGTGTGTTGCAGAGTTGGAAAAATAATGCATTTATTGGTCATTGACTCCTGATAAATATGTATTGAATATTAAAGTATTTTCAACAGGTTTTGGACCCGTTTTACGAGGGTTAAACATCCATATTTTTTGGAAGGTTTTGCCAAATTTTCGGTAGAATTTCCAAGCCATAATTTTTTAGACAGCCTAATCTAGGAGTCTAGGCCTAGAAAGAAATTAAGAATATCCTATTAATCGAGTTATTTTTGTAAATAGATAATCTATCTGTCCAGCCAGTTCCACCCGAGGCATAGGAGCAGACTGTAGAGCGCGGCAAAACTGTGAGTTAAAGTTATATAATCAACTACTTTTATGTCATGTCCAAATTAAATGTATTATTAATTAATTAATAATTATTATGATCATTATTAGCATTATTATTAGTAACTTTATTTGATTAAAAATTGTTACGATTATTATTATTACGATTATTATTATTAATTTTATTTTCATTATTATTGATATCATTATTAATAATATTATCATTATTTTACTATCATATTTACTGTTATTTTAATATTATTATTATTATTACATGTAATTTTCATGTTTGCTATACTCGAGGCTATTCAACTTCAATTCTTAATATATTATTGAATAATTATGTGTACTTGTGATTTATACTATTTATAATTATTATTGATGCTACAATTGTAACTTTGAGATGAGGCGGCAATAGAATATGCCACTTGATGGGTTACATTAGGACCGTGTGCGCACCGGTATTAAGTAGAGACAGGTAGTAAAGAATTTTTTTTTTAATTTGCCCTTACTGAGTATAACTCTCTGGGCTATGAGAATTTGATCGCCGGAGGAAATATTCCTGGTCGAGCGTTACTCTCCGGGCGCCGACTTTATTGGGAATTAAGTAATCAGGCTGGATGTAAGGACCCTGGTTGAGCTTTTGCTCTCTGGACGCTAGTCTTACTGGAATAAGAGAGTCGAATGACTAATAGGATTAGAGTTTAAGGTTCTGCTGGGATACTCCTCCCATAAACATTTAAATTGTATTTTTTCTAAATCATGGGAGGACATATGTTTTGATATAATATGATATTTTATTCTAATTAAATAAATATTTTATTGAGATGGCTGTATTTGTTTTAGAATTATATGATTTTAACTCACTCTCGAGGCTGACAGTCTCAATTTTTAATTTTTCAGGTGGAAACTAGGTTCTCCATCATCTTTCTCTTGATAGCCCGACTTCCTTCTTCTTCGGGCTCATTGTAATTAATTTATACATTTTGCATTTCGAACTATTTAAAATTCTAGACTCTCCGCAGTTAGTGGTTCCAAAGCTTGAATAGTTTATTTTGGTATGTCAAAACTATGGGAAAATATTAAGTGATCATGCTGATAGATTGATTTAATTATGTTGTGGTCGTACGAATAAATTGTTGGTATAGGAGTAGCATGTATATACATACATATATATATATATATATATATATATATATATATATATATATATATATATATATGTATATGTATATATGTATGCATATTTGGATTGTTGATTACTTAGGCTTGCTATGGGTTTCGGTAGGCTTAAGCCTACTAATTTCCTAGTCGGGCCACGGGCCACAGATCGGGTCGTGACAAGCCCCGCAAGTCGAGTATATTTGTGAGTATGAGAAAATATATCCGTAAAAGAGGTATATCTTTTTTAATATGAGAAAATTATCCCGTAAGAGGAGTATATTTGTAAATACTAGAAAGCAATTATGTAAAGGCGGTATATTTATGAGTTTGAGGAAATAACCCCATAAAATGTATATATTTCTTAATATAAAAAATAATCTCACAAGAGCGGTATATTTATAAATAGCCCCATAAGAGGGGGTGTATTTGTGAATATGAGGAAACAACCCCGTAAAAGGGGTAGATTTATATATGAGAGAAAACAAAAAACGCAAGAGGTGTATATATTTTAATATGAGAGCATAACCCTGTAAGATGGACATATTTGTAAAATATTAGAAAATAACCCCATAAGAGGGTTATATTTATGAGTATGAGAAAACAACCCCGTTAAAGAGGTATATTTATGAATATGAGAAAACATCCCTCTATAGGGGTATATTTCTAGTATGAAGAAGCAACCTCATAAAATGTAATTTCTTTTAATTTGAGAAAAAAAACTAGTAAGAATGGCATATGCCTTAGTATGAGAAAAGAACTCCATAAAAGGATATTTTTTTAATATGAGAAAATAACTCGTTAAGAGGGACATATTTGTGAGTACGAGAAAAAAACTCCACAAAAGGGATATTTTTAAATATGAGAAAACAACCTGTTAAGAGGGGCATATTTCTAAGTATGAGAAAACATTTCCGTGAAAGGGAAATATTTGTCAATATAAGATAATAATCCCATAAGAGGGGTATTTTTGTGAGTATGAGAAAATAATCCCCTAAAAGCGGAACTCTTATCAATATGAGAAAACAACCTCACAAGAGGGGTATATTTGTGAATATGCAAAAAAATCCCTATAAAAGGGGTATATTTTTTATATGAGAAAACAATTAAGTAAGAGGGGTATATTTATAAATATTAAAAAATAATCCTATAAGAGCGGTATATTTGTGAGTATGAAAGATTGACCCCGTAAAATGGGTATGTTTGTGAGTATGAGGAAACAACCCCATAAAAGGGTAATGTTTTTTAATGTGAAAGAACAACCCCGTAAGAGGGATATATTTATAAATATTAGAAAATAACCCCGTGAGAGGGGTATATTTGCGAGTGTGAGAAAACAACCCCATAAAAGAGCAATATATGTCAATATAAGAAGACAAGACTGTAATATTCAGAAAAGGGGTATATTTATGAATATGAGAAATCAATCTCATAAGAGGGGTATATCTACCAATATAAGAAAACAACCTAGCAAGTGGGGTATATTTGTGAGTATCAGTAAACAACCCTGTAAAATAGTTATATTTCTCAATATGAGAAAACAACCCTGTAAGAGGGTTATTTTTGTGAGTATGAGAAAACAACCTCGTAAAAGATATATATTATCAAGATGTGAAAAATCCCATAAGAGGGCTATATTTGTGAGTATGAGAAAACAATCATGTAAAGAGGATATCATTTTTAATATGAGAAAACAACCCTATAAGAGGGGTATATATTTATAAATATTAACAAATAACCCCGTAAAAGGAGTATACTTGTGAATATAAGAAAATAACCCTATGATACAGGTATATTTATTATTATGATAAAATAACCCTTTAAGAGGGGTATATTTCTGAGCATGAAAAACAGCCTCGTAAAAGGAATATATTTATGAATTTGAGAAAATAATCCCGTAAGAATGATATATTTGTGAGTATGAAAGAACAACCTTGTTAAAGTAGTTGTTTTTTTAATATGATAAAACAACCTTGTAAAAGATGTATATTTATAAATATTAGAAAACAACCTTATAAGAGAGGTATATTTGTGAGTATGAGAAAATAGTTTCGTAAAAAAGGAATATTTATCAATATAAGAAAACAACCCTCTAACATCCGTAAATTAAAAAAATAAATAATAAATAAAAATAAAAATAATAAATAATAATAAATAAATTAATAAATTAATAAAATAAAACTTTTTCTTCCTCCCCCATCACCTTCCTCTCCTCCCTCACCTCCCTTTCTTTTCTACCACCGTTGCCACCTTCCGAGCCCACCGGATATTTCTTCTCCTTTTCCCCTCCCTCGCGAAGTGTCACCTCCTCCTTCCTCTCCGTTCCTGCTGACGTTGAGCTTGAAGAAAGGAAGTTGGCACTGCAACAGTCTACCGCCCTTCTCCGTGAATTCCGACGATGGAAACGAGCACCACGTTATATAGCCTCACTGGAGCTAAAACTTTCGGCCTTGATCCGTTGGCTTCCGTCAAGTTTTCGGCAAAATCATTTACATTTCGGACTCTCCCAACTAAAGCTTTGCATAGGCACTTCCGGATTCAAATCCGACACCATTTGCGATCTAGACTTTTGGACCCTATTATTTTCCGGATGCTCAGAATTTTAGATTTTCGGCTCGATATAATTTTTTTAGGATCTTAAAAACTATTCTATAATTTTAGAAAATATTATTACTATTAATTCTTAATTATAAATAATTTAGTTTAATTAGATTTAATTAATTATAATTTAGTTATAGATATTATAAATTAATTAGTATGATTAATTATATTTTGTTTTGTGATAGATGTCATTGTGTTTAATTAGTTTAAATACTTGAAAATTTTTGTGGATTGGTTGTGGAATAAATATTAATGATGGACCTTTTGTTATTAATTGTGATCCGTAGTGTGTTGCGAGTTGGAAAAATAATGCATTTATTGGTCATTGACTCGATAAATATGTATTGAATATTAAAGTATTTTCAATGTGGGTTTTGGACCCGTTTTACGAGGGTTAAACATCCATATTTTTGGAAGGTTTTGCCAAATTTTCGGTAGAATTTCCAAGCCATAATTTTTTAGACAGCCCTAATCTAGGAGTCTAGGCCTAGAAAGAAATTAAGAATATCCTATTAATCGAGTTATTTTTGTAAATAGATAATCTATCCGGCCCGCCCACCCGAGGCATAGGAGCGCATCAGAGCGGCAAAACTGTGAGTTAAAGTTATATAATCAACTACTTTTATGTCATGTCCAAATTAAATGTATTATTAATTAATTAATAATTATTATGATCATTATTAGCATTATTATTAGTAACTTTATTTGATTAAAAATTGTTACGATTATTATTATTACGATTATTATTATTAATTTTATTTTCATTATTATTGATATCATTATTAATAATATTATCATTATTTTACTATCATATTTAACGTTATTTTAATATTATTATTATTATTACATGTAATTTTCATGTTTGCTATACTCGAGGCTATTCAACTTCAATTCTTAATATATTATTGAATAATTATGTGTACTTGTGATTTATACTATTTATAATTATTATTGATGCTACAATTGTAACTTTGAGATGAGGCGGCAATAGAATATGCCACTTGATGGGTTACATTAGGACCGTGTGCGCACCGGTATTAAGTAGAGACAGGTAGTAAAGAATTTTTTTTTTAATTTGCCCTTACTGAGTATAACTCTCCGGGCTATGAGAATTTGATCACGGAGGAAATATTCCTGGTCGAGCGTTACTCTCCCGGTAGCCGACTTTATTGGGAATTAAGTAATCGGTACGGATGTAAGGACCCCTGGTTGAGCTTTTGCTCTCTGGACGCTAGTCTTACTGGAATAAGAGAGTCGAATGACTAATAGGATTAGAGTTTAAGGTTCTGCTGGGATACTCCTCCCATAAACATTTAAATTGTATTTTTTCTAAATCATGGGAGGACATATGTTTTGATATAATATGATATTTTATTCTAATTAAATAAATATTTTATTGAGATGGCTGTATTTGTTTTAGAATTATATGA
This sequence comes from Ricinus communis, assembly GCF_019578655.1. Lineage (NCBI taxonomy): Eukaryota > Viridiplantae > Streptophyta > Magnoliopsida > Malpighiales > Euphorbiaceae > Ricinus > Ricinus communis. The sequence continues at coordinate 6,100,439 of NC_063259.1, forward strand.
TTTTAACTCACTCTCGAGGCTGACAGTCTCAATTTTTAATTTTTCAGGTGGAAACTAGGTTCTCCATCATCTTTCTCTTGATAGCCCGACTTCCTTCTTCTTCGGGCTCATTGTAATTAATTTATACATTTTGCATTTCGAACTATTTAAAATTCTAGACTCTCCGCAGTTAGTGGTTCCAAAGCTTGAATAGTTTATTTTGGTATGTCAAAACTATGGGAAAATATTAAGTGATCATACGATAGATTGATTTAATTATGTTGTGGTCGCATTTGAATAAATTGTTGGTATAGGAGTAGCATGTATATACATACATATATATATATATATATATATATATATATATATATATATATATATATGTATATGTATATATGTATGCATATTTGGATTGTTGATTACTTAGGCTTGCTATGGGTTTCGGTAGGCTTAAGCCTACTAATTTCCTAGTGCCGGTCACGGGGCCACAGATCGGGTCGTGACAAGCCCCGCAAGTCGAGTATATTTGTGAGTATGAGAAAATATATCCGTAAAAGAGGTATATCTTTTTTAATATGAGAAAATTATCCCGTAAGAGGAGTATATTTGTAAATACTAGAAAGCAATTATGTAAAGGCAGTATATTTATGAGTTTGAGGAAATAACCCCATAAAATGTATATATTTCTTAATATAAAAAAATAATCTCACAAGAGCGGTATATTTATAAATAGCCCCATAAGAGGGGGTGTATTTGTGAATATGAGGAAACAACCCCGTAAAAGGGGTAGATTTATATATGAGAGAAAACAAAAAACGCAAGAGGTGTATATATTTTAATATGAGAGCATAACCCTGTAAGATGGACATATTTGTAAAATATTAGAAAATAACCCCATAAGAGGGTTATATTTATGAGTATGAGAAAACAACCCCGTTAAAGAGGTATATTTATGAATATGAGAAAACATCCCTCTATAGGGGTATATTTCTAGTATGAAGAAGCAACCTCATAAAATGTAATTTCTTTTAATTTGAGAAAAAAAACTAGTAAGAATGGCATATGCCTTAGTATGAGAAAAGAACTCCATAAAAAGGATATTTTTTTAATATGAGAAAATAACTCGTTAAGAGGGACATATTTGTGAGTACGAGAAAAAAACTCCACAAAAGGGATATTTTTAAATATGAGAAAACAACCTGTTAAGAGGGGCATATTTCTAAGTATGAGAAAACATTTCCGTGAAAGGGAAATATTTGTCAATATAAGATAATAATCCCATAAGAGGGGTATTTTTGTGAGTATGAGAAAATAATCCCCTAAAAGCGGAACTCTTATCAATATGAGAAAACAACCTCACAAGAGGGGTATATTTGTGAATATGCAAAAAAATCCCTATAAAAGGGGTATATTTTTTATATGAGAAAACAATTAAGTAAGAGGGGTATATTTATAAATATTAAAAAATAATCCTATAAGAGCGGTATATTTGTGAGTATGAAAGATTGACCCCGTAAAATGGGTATGTTTGTGAGTATGAGGAAACAACCCCATAAAAGGGTAATGTTTTTTAATGTGAAAGAACAACCCCGTAAGAGGGATATATTTATAAATATTAGAAAATAACCCCGTGAGAGGGGTATATTTGCGAGTGTGAGAAAACAACCCCATAAAAGAGCAATATATGTCAATATAAGAAGACAAGACTGTAATATTCAGAAAAGGGGTATATTTATGAATATGAGAAATCAATCTCATAAGAGGGGTATATCTACCAATATAAGAAAACAACCTAGCAAGTGGGGTATATTTGTGAGTATCAGTAAACAACCCTGTAAAATAGTTATATTTCTCAATATGAGAAAACAACCCTGTAAGAGGGTTATTTTTGTGAGTATGATAAAACAACCCTGAAAAAGGGTTATATTTGTTAATATGAGAAAACAACCCCATAAGAGGAGTATATTTGTAAATATTAGAAAATAAGCCGTCAGTGGTGTATATTTGTTAGTATGAGAAAACAACTCCATAACACGGGTATATTTATTAATATGAGAAAATAACCCCTTGTGCAAGGCACATTTGTGAGCATGAGAAAACAACCCCGTAAAAGGAGTATATTTATGAATATGAAAATACCACAGAAGAGTAGTAGGTTTCTGAGTAATAAAGAGCAAACCCGTAAAAGGGATTATTTTTTAATATGAAAAAACAACGCTTTAAGAGGGGTACATTTGTAAACATTAGAAACAACCCCGTGAGAGGGGTATATTTGTGAGTATGAGAAAACAACCCTGTAAAATGAGAATATTTGTCAATATACGAAAAGAACCCCGTAAGTGGGGTATATTTGTGAGTATGAGAAACAATCTCATAGAAGGGGTCTAATTTTTTTTGAGAGAACAACCCGGTAAGAGGGGTATATTTGTAAATATTAAAAAATAACCCCGTGAGAGGGATATATTTATGAGTATAAGATAAAAACTCCGTAAAAGGGGTGCATTTATCAATATTAGAAAATAAGCCCGTAAGTGAAAACGACAACTCCATAAAATAGGTACATTTATGAATATGACAAATCAACCCTGTAAGAAGGGTTTATTTGTGAATATGGGAGAAGAACCTCGTAAAAAGGGTCAATTTGTAAATATAAGATAAAACCCTGTATAGTATATTTATCAACATCAGAAAACAACCCCCATAAGTGGGCTAGTTTTGTGAGTATGAGCAAATAACCCCGCAAATGGGGTATATTTTTTAATTCGAGAAAAGAACCTCGTAAGAGGGGTAAATTTGGTAATTATTACAAAAGAACCCCTTTACATGGGTATATTTATTAATATGATAAAACAACCCCTTAAGAGGGCTATATTTATGAATATCATAAAACAACTCCGTAAAAGGTGTGTATTTATGAATATGAGAAAATAACCTCGCAAGAGTGCTAGATATGTAAGTATGAAAGAGCAACCATATAGAAGGAATATTCTTTTTATTATAAAAAAAACAAAAAAGGGATATATTTGTAAATATTAGAAAATAACCCCGTAATAGGGATATATTTGTGAGTATGAGAACACAACCACGTAACAGGGGAATATTTAGGAATATAAAAAATAATCCCGTAAGAAAACAACCTCGTAAGAGGGGTATATTTGTGTGTATGAGAAAACAAGTTCATAAAAGGGATATATTCTTTAATTTAAGAAAACAACCCTGGAAGAGCGGTATATTTGTAAATAGTAGAAAACAACACCGTAAGAGTTGTATATTTGTGAGTATGAGAGATATTTGTATATGAGAAAACAACTCCGTCAAAGGGATATATTCTTTAATTTGAGAAAACAACCCCAGAAGAGGGGTATATTTATAAATAGTAGAAAACAACACCGTAAGAGCTGTATATTTGTGAGTATGAGAAAACAATCCCGTAACACGAGTATATTTATGAATTTGAGAAAACAACCCCTTAGGGGGGTATATTTGTGAGTATGAGAAAATAACCCCATAAAAGGGGTATATTTATAAATATGAGAAAATAATCGCGTAAGAGTGGTATTATTGTGAGTATGAAACAGTAACCCCGTAAAAGGGGTATATTTTTTAATATGAGAAAACAATTCCATAAGAAGGTATATTTATTATTATTAGAAAACAACCTCGTAAAAGAGGTATATTTGTCAGTATGAGAAAACAAGCTCTTAAAGGGGAAATTTTTGACAATATAAGAAAACAACCCCGTAAGTGGGGTATATTTTGGATTATGAGAAAATAATCCCATAAAAGGGGCATATTTTTTAATATGAGAAAACAACCCCGTAAGATGGGTATATTTGTGGGTATAGGAGAACAACCCCGTTATATTTATAAATATTAGAGAACAACCCCATAAGAGTGGTATATTTGTGAGTATGAAATAGCAACCCCATAAAGAGGTAAATTCCTTAATATGGACAAACAACCCCACAAGGGGGTATATTTATTAATATGTGAAAACAACCCCTTAAGAAGAGTATATTTATGAGCATGAGAAAACAACCCCATAACACAAATATATTTATGAATATGAGTAAAGACCCCGTAATACGGATATATTTATGAATATGTGAAAACAACCCCGTAAGAGCAATGTATTTGCTAGTATAATAAAACAACCCCGTAAAAGAGATACATTTCTTAATATGAGAAAACAATCCCGTAAATGAGTATATTTTGAAATATTAGAAAATAACCATATAAAAGGGAAATATCTGTCAATATAAGAAAGCAACCCCGTCAAAGGAGTCTATTTATGAATATGAGAAAACAATCCCAAAAGAGTGGTATATTTGTGAGTATGAAAGTCGAAGCGTGTAACAAGAGTTATATTTTAATATGAGAAAACAACCCTATAAGATGGGTATATTTATGAATATTAAAAGGGTATAACAGTACAACCCCATAAAAAGGGTATATTTATGAATATTAAAGAATAATCCCATAAGAGTGGTATATTTGTGAGTATGAAAGAGCAACCCTGTAAAAGAGGTAAATTTCTTAATATGTGAAAACAACCCCGTAAGAAGAGTATAGCTGTAAATATTAGAAAACAATCTCTTAAGGGGTATATTTGTTTTCTCATATTGATAAATATACCCCTTTAATGAGGTTATTTTTTTATTGGATAAATTTATTAATATTAGAAAACAATCCCTTAAGAGGGGTATATTTTTTAGTATGAGAGAATAATCCCATAAAAGGGATATATTTATGAATATGAGAACACAACCTTGTAAGAGTGGTATATTTGTGACTATCAAAGAGCAACCCCGTAAAAGGGGTATATTTTATAATATAAGAAAACAATCTCATAAGAGGGGTATATTTATAAATATTAGAAGACAACCACGTAATAGGTGTATATTTATGACTACGAGAAAACAACCTCGTAATAGGGGAATATTTATGAATATAAGAAGATAACCCCATAAGTGAGGTATATTTGTGAGTACTAGAATACAATTCCGTAAAAGGGGTATATTTTATAATATGAGAAAACAACCCTGTAAGAGAGGTATATTTGTGTGTATCAGAAAATAGCCCCGTAAAAGAGGTATATTTTTTCATATGAGAAAACATCCCCATAATAGGGGTATATTTATGTGTATGAGAAAATAACCCTTTAAAAGGGGTATATTTATGTGTATGAGAAAATAACCCTTTAAAAGGGGTATATTCATTAATATTAGAAAATAATTCTGGAAGAGGTGTATATTTGTAAGTAGTTGAAAACAACCCTGTAAGAGCAGTATAATTGTAAATATGAGAAAACAACCCTATAACATGAGTATATTTATTAATATGAGAGAACAATCCCTTAAGAGGGGTACATTTGTGAGTATGAGAAAATAACATTGTAAAAGGGGTATATTTTTTACATTGAGAGAACAACCTCGTAAGAGAGTTATATTTGTTAGTATGAGAAAGAAACCTTGTAAAATGGGTATATTTATGAATATGAGAAAAGAACTCCAGAAGAAGGTTATAATTATTTGTATGAGAAAATAACCCCGTAAAAGGAGTGTATTTATGAATATGAGAAAATAACCATGTAAGAGGGGTATATTTGTAAATATTAGAAAATAACCTCATAACAGGGGTATGTTTCTGAGTATGAGAAAATAATCCCGTCACACAATTATATTTATTAATATGAGAGAACAATCCTTTAAGAGGGGTGTATTTGTGAGTATTAGAAAACAACCCCGTAAATATAGTATATTTATGAATATGAGAAAACAACCCCGTAAGAGTAGTATGTTTGTGAGTATGAAAGAGCAACTCCATAAAAGGGGTAAATTCTTTAATATGCGAAAATGATTATATAAAATGGCTATATTTCTAAATATTAGAAAATATCCCCCTAAAAGGGATAATATTTGTAAGTATAAAAGAATAACCCTATAATAGCAGAATATTTATGAATAAAGAAAATAACCCCGTAAGAGGGGTATATTTGTGAGTATGAGAAAACAACCACGTAAAAGGGGTATACTCTTTGATATGAGAAAAAAACCCTGTAACAGGAAAAATTTCTAAATAGAAGAAAAGCAACCCCGTAAGAGCATTATATTTATGAGTATGAGAAAAGAATCCGGTAATACGGGTATATTTATGAATATAAGAGAGCAACCCCGTAAGGGGGCTATATTTATGAGTATGAGAAAACACCGTAAAAGGGCTAGATCTTTTAATATGAGAAAGCATCCGTGTAAGAGGGGTATCTTTGTAAATATTAAAAAACAACCCTGTAAGAGGGATGTATTAGTGAGTATGAGAAAGCAACTCCATAAAAGGAGAATATTTGATAATATATGAAAACAACCCTGTCGGTGGGGTATATTTGTGAGTATGAGAAAATAATCCCGTAAAAAGTGGTATATTTTTCAATATAAGAGAACAATGCCGTAAGATGGGTATATTTGTGAATATAAGCGAACAATCCCGTAAAAGGGGTATATTTATGATTATTAGAGAACAACCCTGTAAGAGTGGTATATTTATTAGAATGAAAGAGCAACCCCATAAAAGAAGTAAATTCGTAATATGAAAAAACAACCTCAAAGGAGGGGCATATTTGTAAATATTAGAAAACAACCTCATAAGAGCAGTATATTTATGAGTATGAGAATACAACACTGAAACCATATATATTTATGAATATGAGAAAACAACCCCGTAAGTGGGTTATATTTATTAGTATAAGAAAAAAATCCTGTAAAAGGGATATATTTTTTAATATGAGAAGACAACTCTATAAGAGAGGTATATTTATAAATATTAGAAAATAATCTCATAAGATGGGTAATTTTGTGAGTACAAGAAAACAATCCCGTAAAAATGAAATATTTTGTCAATATAAGAAAACAACGTTATAAGTGGAATATATTTGTGAGTATAAGAAAACAATCCCATAAGAGAGGTATATTTGAGAGTATAAGAAAATAACCTCGTAAAAGGGCTCTACTTATGAATTTAAGAAAACAACCACGAAAGAGTGCTTCATTTGTGAGTATGAATGAGCAACCCCGTAAAAGAGGTATATTTTTTAATATGAGAAAATAACCCCGTAAGAGGGGTAAATTTGTAAATATTAGAAAACAACTTTGTAAGAGCAAGTATATTCTTTAGTATGAAAAATAACCCAGTAGGAGTTGTATATTTGTAAATATGAGAACACAACCCTGTAAAAGGTTTAAATCTTTTAATATGAGAAAACAACCCCATAATTGGAGTATATTTATGAATATTAGAAAACAACCCTATAAGACTAGTATATTTATGAGTATGTGAGAATAACCGAGTAAAAGGGGTATATTTGTTAATATAAGAAAAGAACCGTGTAAGATGTGTATATTTGTGAGTATGAAAAAACAACTCCATAAAAGGGATATATTTGTAAATATGAGAAAACATCCCCGTAGGAGGAATATATTTGTAAGTATGAGAAAATAACTTTGATAAAGGGGTATGTTTGTCAATATAAGAAAACAGCCTCGAAAGTGGGGTATATTTGTGAGTATAAGAAACGAGGTTGTTTTCTCAAATTCAAAAATACATATTTTTAAAGAATTGTATTCTCATACTCACAAATATACCCCTCGTATGGGGTTGTTTCTCATATTCACAAATATACCTATCTTACAAGTTGATTTCTCATATTCATAAATATACCATTTTTACGGAGTTGTTTTCACATACAAACAAATATACTCCACATGCGGGGTTGTTCTTTTATATTGACAATACGGGGTTATTTTCTAATATTTATAAATATACCCCTCTTACGGGGTTTTTTTCTCATATTAAAAGTTAAACCCCTCTCACGTAGTCGTTTTCACAAATTCACAAATACACCTCTCGTACGGGGTTGTTTTCTCATAGTTGTAAATTTTACGGGGTTGTTTTCTCGTACTCACAAATATACCTCTCTTGCAGTGTTGTTTTTCATTATTTACAGATTTATCTCTCTTACGAGGTTATTTTTCTATATTAGAAAAGATATATCCCTTTTGCGGGATTATTTTTTCATACTCAGAAGCATATACTCTACTTGTGGGGTTGTTTTCGTATATTGACAAAGATACTGCTTCTTCGGATTCACAAATTTACACATCTTACGGGGTTTTCTTAAATTTATAAATAAACTTCTTTTATGGAGTTGTTTTCTCATACTCCTAAATATATCGCTTATACGGGGTAGGTTCTCATATTCACGAATATACCCCTCTTATGTTGTTGTTTTTTATATTCATAAATATACCACTTTTATGGAGTTGTTTTCCCATACTAACAAATATACACCGATTACGGGGTTGTTTTATTATATTGACAAACATACCCCTTATACGGGGTTGTTTTCTCACACTCACAAATATACCCCTCTTAAGGGGTTGTGTTCTAATATTAAAAATATATACCTTTTATGGGGTTATTTTCTCATACTCATAAATATACCCCTCTTACAGGGTTATTTTCTAATATTTATAAATATACCCCTCTTACGGGGTTGTTTTCTCATATTAGAAATTATAACCCTTTTATGGGGTTATTTTCTCATACTCACAAATATACCCCTCTTACGTGGTTGTTTTCTCATATTCATAAATATAACCATTTTACGGGGTTGTTTTCTCATATTCATAAATATACCCATAAGAGGGGTATATTGTTTAGTATGAGAAAACAACCCCGTAGGAATTGTATATTTATAAATATAAGAAGACAACCCCGTAAGAGCAGTATATTTGTGAGTATGTGAAAATAACTCCATAAATATGAGAAAACAATCACTTAAGAATAGTATATTTGTTAATATTAGAAAACAACCCCGTAAGAGTAATATAGTTGTGAGTATATTAAAATAACCCCGTAACACGGATATATTTATGAATATGAGAAAACAACCCCTTAAGAGGGGTATATTTGTGAGTCTGTAAAAACAACCCCGTAGAAGGATATATTTATCAATATGAGAAAACAACTCCATAAGAGTGGTATATTTGTGAGTATGAAAGAGCAACCCCATAAAAAGGGATATATTTTTTAATATGAGAACACAATCCAGTAACATGGGTGTATTTGCTAGTGTGAGAAAACAACCCCATAAAAGGGGTATATTTTTTATTATGAGAAAACAATCCCATGAGAGGGGTATATTTGTAAATATTAGAAAACAACCCCGTAAGAGTTTTTGATGATTGCTAATTGTGTTAGCTACAATCTAAGGCAATGTACCTATCGATGCAGTCTAGCACTAATGGCGAATATCAAGGTTGTATTCCTTAGGAAAGTGAAAGCCCAAAGCTACTCCTTTGTTCTTTGTTATATTAACCTAAAATGAATGATGAATAATTTCTAAACTAACTAATAGCTACAAGCTAAGTTCTAAGGGAGATGCAGGAATAAATGGATAAATGAAATAACCAAGACAAGAAAGCAAACCCAAGGGGAACCTAAACTAGTTGGCAATCAAACAAAAGATAAGGGAATGATGACTCCAATTATGCTACCCGTGGACGAATTCTTAACTGAATTCGGTTTCTCTCTCGAGATAACCAAATTCCTAAACCTAATAACCTAAAATTGGAATCTCTTCCTAACGATTAATTCTTAAATTAGCATTAAGCTTTAATCCACCTCTATTAAGCTTTGTTAATTCTTAATCCAGCTAGTTAATTATCCTTATCTCTAAGTGATTATTAACCAATTCTTGCTATTCAAGATTCCAATTGCCAGATGGACTTCTCAATCACATAAAGCAATCTAAATACCATAATTCACAATGTCTCATGAATAATGTATTATCTTATTAATACTGAAAGCAAGAAGAATACAAAACTAACTCAAACAATCCAACAATATAATATTAAGCCAACATAGTAAAGAAATCCCAATGGATTTAATCAATATAGCTAAACATGTTCATTATCAAAACCTACAAGAATTCAATTACAACAATGAGTAAAGGTAGAGAAACCCGATTACACCCTTGGATGAGAGTAAACAGCCCCAATTCCTCTTGCTGGAATTGAATCGATTCTTGTTCCTCTTGCTCAAATTGAAACCAATCAACTAATTCTAAGAGAAGAGAAAAACCCCCTTTTTTAGATACAGATTGAACCTCGCCCAATCTTCAATCTTTGAAGGGAATCCGATTTAAATCTTGGTCCAAGTCTCCTTTTTCCTTGGTTCCAGCTCAGAAAACCCTTAGAGAGAGAAAAATTAGGGTTTGGGACGTTCTCCCCATTCTCCTTTTCTTTTTGTCTTTTTTTTCTTTTAGTTAATTCGTCCTGCCACCGCGAACATGGCCGTGTTGATGCCCGTGTTGGGAACACGGGCTGGTGTTGGTGGGCGTGTTTGAAACACGGCCCCGTGCTAATGCCCGTGTTACTCTCTATGGTCGTGCTCCTTTACGCTTCTTTTTCTTTGATGTCGAATTCACCCAACACGGCCTGTTTTGGTGCCCATGTTGGGAACACGGCTAGTGTTAAAACCAACACGGCCATGTTCAAATTAGGGATGCGCAAACTCGACTTGTTTCGGCAACTTTGACGTCCAATTCTGCTCCAATTCTTTCCTTTATCACTCTTTGACTTCTTTTGGACCTAAAGCACACAAACAAACGCATAGGGTGAGTGTTGGGACCAATTCACATCCAAATGTACATAAAATTAGCCTTAAAAATCCCATTTAGATGTGTGTATTCCACGCACATCAAATAACCCCACACTTAGCTCATTGCTTGTCCTCAAGCAATCAAAAGTAAAATAAGGAAAATAAACCACTAAGGAACAACACTTAAACTGATAAATAAGTTAGAGAGCCCCAGCATATATCCTTAACAAGCATAAGTCAAGCAAAAAGAAAGGAAGCAATCAATTCAAGTATCACAACCAAGATGCTAATGATTCACAAAATACTATCTCAACAAAATTATTCAGAACCAACTCCTCACAAGATTCACTCTAAATCACTCAAAGTGTTTAAAGGGTAGTGTTTAATCACTCAATGCATCAAATACTGCCTTACTTACTATATGCTTACTCTTAAATCCTACTCCTACCACTTATGGAGAGTCAACAACCATGTCAAGAGGTCTTTATAAGGGTTGTAATGGGGATTAGGTAGGGGTAGGTAAATTTGATAAGAGTTGAACCTATGGTATTCTGTAATGAGATAAATGACCTGCACACAAGCCACAATAATTACAAGGGATAAACAATAAACAGTAGTCCAAGGTGGGAAATAGGAATCAAGTCAAAATGTAAACTCCGAAAAGCAATTAAACAATTAGCTCACTTACTTTCTTTCTTTTCATCACCCTTCCCTCTTATTCTTCTTATTATTTTTTTTCTTCTTTTTTTTTCATAAGGGAAGAACATTCACATAATAGAGTGAATTTCTTTTGGATTAAAGGAAGTTGCTACAAGATTCCAATGCTATTCCCAAGATAAAAATTTCCAATAAAGACAACTCATATGCAAAATCATAACCCAAAGCAGAATAAAACTAAGTGGTAATGAAATATGATAAAAAATGGTGAAAGAGGGGGTTATCTACAGAATCAATAAACGAATGAAGGCTATTTGGCTAGAATGAAAAACCTAAGTGCATCTATCATACCAAAGTGTTAAACTCTCCTTGTGGCCCTCACAAGCATTACTGAGAAAGTTCTAAAAGTAAAAATAGTAATTGGCACTCTCAAACAGAAATAAATAAAAGCATGTAAAGAGTATGCTTACAATTAAGGCTCAATTTCTCACAAGTGTGCTTTTTGACTAGGTTCCAAACAAAAATCATCAAAACAGAATTAAATAAACAAAAGCAACTTAGTGCAAAACTCAAACTAATTAACTTACATTCTTCCGTAAGACTGAACACTATCGGTTTTACCCAATCACATGGACATAAACAGGAATTCTAAATCAAGTCAACAGTAAGAGCATCGAAACAAAGTTAAAAAATTTCAAAATTTTACAAAAATTGCACAAAGAATAAACAAATAACTGAGATGGGATAAATGAAATGCGATATATACACTAGAAAAGGATCTAAATTTCATATACAAAACAACAAAAGCATGAAAACAAGTGTATATAAATATCACCACCCCACACTTGAAGGACACACTATCCCCAGTATACAAAATATAAGAAATGGAAAAGGAAAAAGAGCTAATACTGCCTTGACTATGGCTCTGGAGTGAAAAGAGGTGCGTCATCAAGGATATCAGGGCGCTGGCTGGTCTTTGGTGGAGGAGTGGCTGCTTTCTGAGGGTCGAAAGTAGTGTCACATGCAGGAGCTGGTGGATCAGCAGGAGCAGCGTCAATAGGAGGCTTATCAGGCTGCTGTGATGAAGGGTGCTCAGTCGGAGAGGGAGGGTCAGCTGGATCATCCGGTAGAGGGATGTCAAAATGACTCTGCGCTGGAACCGGTCAACATAGATAAACGTGTTGGTAACACGGTCTTGAACACGCCTGTGTTGAGCTAAAAAAACTGCAAAACTTGAGATTCTCAACACTTTCTCACTCTTTCTCACCTGCACAACTAATAAGTCCTCAACTCATACACTCAACATAAATAAAACTTAACAAAAACAAACTCTAAAATCTAATCAAACTAAGTTCATAATGAAAGGGTAGAATATTAAAAATGAAAAATAGAATTTGGCGTGCCTCCTAAAAGCGCTTCTTTTGGATGTGATGAGTCTTCTTAGCTGGACTCATGGTGAAAAGCAAACGGTGGGGATTGATGACCATCCATCCTTCTTCCAAGCAAATGGCTTCAAGTATCCGCTTAGAGGACTAATCATCAAATTCCTCTTCCCGACGGTCAAATAAGCTGCCAGTATGATGGGTAGAACTCACTCCTCATATATTTGCACGTAGTCATGATGCTCTAGGTGCTCTTCCAATTTGAAAGCTGAAGTTTCACCAATTGGAAGGATTGATGTTTGGGCAATTTCTTCAAGAATGTCGATGGTTTTCTGCAGTCCTTGGCTTGGTTCACTTGCTAGAAGAAACTCGAGCTCCTCCAAGACTTCTTCATTAGATAACTCATGCTCATCTTCCATCATCGAAGGGACTTGTGGAAAATCCACCAAAAATTCCTCTAACTGCAACTCAGCATCATCAATTGTACGTTCCTGTTGGTAGTCTTTCAGAGGAATCATGTTTGCCTCTTCCTTTTCTAGTTCTATCTCCATGTTCAAGGAGTCGTCCTGCACATAAGCATCATCGTCAAACATAATATATAAACTAGAAAAATTCTCACCTGAACGCAAAGTGACGGCGCTCAAATGTTCCTCGAATTCAGTAGGGTTTGATGGAGTTCCCAATTGCTCTTCAGCTAGTAACTTGAAGATCAAGCCTACTTGATGCTCTATATTCTCAATCAAGGCTTGTTGTCCTTCAAGTATCCTCTCTCTTTGTTGGAATCTATCCTCAAGACTTGTAAAGAACCTCATCATCAGCTCCTCTGACACTAACTCTTCATCTTGAGTTGAAGGTGAAAGATTAGGCTGCTGATGTGGTTGTTGAGATCCTAGTGGTTCTTGGCCATCTAAGCTCCATCCAAAGGGTGAATGAGTGCTCCACACTTGATTGTAGGTGCTTCTATATGAGTCATTTGGCCAACTTCCGGTATAATTCACCTATTCATAGTTATAAGAACAATGAGTAAAATCACTACACAATGGACAATCATTACTCAAATGTAAACCACAACAAAATTCATAAAAAACTTGAGATGAAAGGATAGGAGTGGAGAGTTGATCGGTAGCCCTACAAAATGATTCCACTCGAGCTTCTAAAGATGCACGGGCATCCCAATTTTTAGCATTCACTTGGTTCCTGATCCCATTTTCCAACGCGTCATACAAAGAGTTTGAGTTTAGCATTGAACCTCCTTATCATTCACTACCTGAATCATAAACTTAAACTAAATAAATATGTACAAATAAAATAAAATAAATAAACAAATAAAAATAAAAACCATAAAATAATAAGAAAAAAAATGCTAAATTAACAAATAGCAAATTTCACTCTAGTTTTCAAACAGTTCCCTGGCAACAGCGCCAAAAACCTGATGATTGCTAATTGTGTTACTACAATCTAAGACAGTGTACCTATCGATGCAGTCTAGCACTAATGGCGAGTATCAAGGTCGCATTCCTAGGGAAAGTGAAAGCCCAGAGTTACTCCTTTGTTCTTTGTTATATTAACCTAAAATGAATGATGAATAATTTCTAAACTAACTAATAGCTACAAGCTAAGTTCTAAGGGAGATGCAGGAATAAATGGATAAATGAAATAACCAAGACAAGAAAGTAAACCCAAATGGAACCTAAACTAGTTGGCAATCAAACAAAAGATAAAGGATTGATGACTCCAATTATGCTACCCGTGGATGAATTCTTAACTGAATTCGGTTTCTCTCTCGAGATAACCGAATTCCTAAACCTAATAACCTAAAGTTGGAATCTCTTCCTAACGATTGATTCTTAAATTAGCATTAAGCTTTAATCCTACTCTATTAAGCTTTGTTAATTCTTAATTCGGCTAGTTAATTATCCTTATCTCTAAGAGATTATTAACCAGTTCTTACTATTCAAAATTCCAATTGCCAAATAGACTTCTCAATCACATAATGCAATCTAAATACCACAATTCACAACGTTTCATGAATAATGCATTATCTTATTAATACTGAAAGCAAGAAGAATACAAAACTAACTCAAACAATCCAACAATATAATATTAAGCCAACATAGTAAAGAAATCCCAATGGATTTAATCAATCTAGCTAAACATGTTCATTATCAAAACCTACAAGAATTCAATTACAACAATGATTAAAGGTAGAAAAACCCGATTACACCCTTGGATGAGAGTAAACAGCCCCAATTCCTCTTGCTAGAATTGAATCGATTCTTGTTTCTCTTGCTCAAATTGAAACCAATCAACAAACCTCGCCTACTCTTCAATCTTTGAAGGGAATCCGATTTAAACCTTGGTCCAAGTCTCCTTTTTCCTTTCTTCCAGCTTAGAAAATCCTTAGAGAGAGAAAAATTAGGGTTTGGGACATTCTCCCCGTTCTGCTTTTCTTTTCCTCTTTTCTTTCTTTTAATTAATTCGTCCTACCGCCGCGAACATGGCCGTGTTAATGCCCGTGTTCAACACGGGCTGGTGTTGATGGGCGTGTTTGGAACACGGCCCCATGCTAATGCCCATGTTACTCTCTATGGTCGTGCTCCTTAACGCTTCTTTTTCTTTGATGTCGAATGCACCCAACACGGCCCGTTTTGGTGCCTGTGTTGCGAACACGGCCATGTTCAGATTAGGGATGCGCAAACTTGACTTGTTTCGGCAACTTTGACGTCCAATTCTGCTCCAATTCTTCCCTTTATCACTCTTTGACCTCTTTTGGACCGAAAGCACACAAACAAACGCATAGGGTGAGTGTTGGGACCAATTCACATCCAAATGTATATAAAATCAGCCTTAAAAACCCCATTTAGATGTGTGTATTCCACGCACATCAGTTTTATATTTGTGATTATGAAAAAATAACCTTGTAAAAAATGTATATTTGTCAATATAAGAAAACAAACCCATAACTGGGTTATATTTATAAGTATGAGAAAATAACCCCGTAAAACTGGTATATATATAAATATGAGAAGACAACCCTGTAAGAGGGGTATATTTGTGAGTATGAGAAAACAACCCCGTAGAAAGATTATACTTTTTAATATGAGAAAATAACCCTATAAAAGGGGTACATTTGTCAATATAAGAAAATAACCCTCCAAGTGGAGTATATTTGTGAGTATAATAACACAAGCTCGTAAGAGGGATATATTTATAAATATTAGAAAATATCTCCGTAAGAGGGCCCATAAGGGAGGTATATTTCTGAGAATGAGTAAACAACCTCTTAAAAGAGGTATATTTATGAATATGAGAAACCAACCCGTAGGAGTGCTATATTTGTAAGTATGACACAATAATCCCATAGAAGGGGTATATTTTTTAATATGATAAAATAATCCCGTAAGAGGGGTATATTTTTAAATATTAGAAAATAATCCCGTAAGATGGGTATATTTATGAGTATGAGAAAACAACCCTGTTAAAAGGTTACATTTGTCAATATAAGAAAATAACCCCGTAAGTGAGCTATATTTGTGAGTATCATAAAACAACCTCGTAACACGGGTATATTTATAAGTATGAGAAAAAAACCCCGTAAGAGGGGTATATTTATGAGTATGTGAAAATAACCTCGTAAAAGGGGTATATTTATGAATATGATAACTCAACTTCGTAGGAGTGGTATATTTGTAAGTATGAATGAGCAACCTCCTAAAAGTGGTATATTTCTTAATATGAGAAAATAATCATGTAAGAAGGGTATATTTATAAATATTAGAAAATAATCCCGTAAGAGTATTATATTTGTGAGTATGAGAAAATAACCTCGTATGAGAGGTATATTTGTGACTGTGAGACAACAACTGCGTAAAATAAGTGTATTTATGAATTTGAAAAAGCAACCCTGTAAGATTGTTATATTTGTGAATATGAGAAAACAACCCCGTAAAACATGTATATTTGTCAATGTAAGAAAACAACCCCATATGTGGGGTATGTTTGTAAGTTGAAAAAGTAGCCCTCTAAAAGGGGTATATTTTTTAATATGAGAAAACAACATCGTAAGAGGAGTATATTTATAAATATTAGAAAAAAATACTACAAGAGGGGTATAATTGTTTAGTATGAAAAAACAGCGTCGTAAAAGAGGTATATTTATGAATATGAGAAGAAAACCCCATAAGGGGTATATTTGTAAATATTAAAATACAACCCCGTACGAGGAGTATGTTTGTGAGTATATGAAAGCAACCCCGTAAGAGGGGTATATTTCTTAATATGAGAAGACAACCGAGCAAGAGGATTGTATTTTTAAATATTTAAAAATAATTCAATAAGAGGGGTATATTTGTGAGTATGAGAAAACAATCTCATAAAAGGAGAAAATTTGTCAATGTAAGAAAACAACCCACTAAGTATGGTGTATTTGTGAGTATAAGAAAACAACCCTGTAAAATGGATATATTTATGAATATGAGAAAATAACCCCGTAAGAGGAGTATATTTGTTAGTGAGAAAACAACCCCGTAAAAGGGGTATATTTCAAAATATTAGAAAATGCCCCCGTAAGAGGGTATATTTATGAGTATAAGAAAATAACCTCGTAAAATGGGTATATTTATAGGAGTATGAGAAAACAACCCCATAAAAGGGGTCCATTTGTAGTATCAGAAAAAAAACTCCGTAAAAGGGTTATATCTTTTATGAGAAAACAATCCCATAAGAGGAGTATATTTTTAAATATTAGAAAACAATCCTGTAAGACTGGTATACTTATGAGTATGTGAAAATGACCCCATAAAAGGGGTATATTTGTTAATATAAGAAAAGAAGCCCGTAAGAGGTGTATATTTATGAGTATTAGAAAACTAACTCGTCAAAGGGGTATATTTATGAATATGAGAAAACAACCCTTTAAGGGGGATATATTTTTTAGTATGATAAAGAAACCTTATGAAAGTGAAATGCTTTTTAATATGAGAAAAGAGTACCGTAAGAGATACATATTTGTAAATATTAGAAAATAACCCCGTTAAAGGTTTATATTTGTAAGAATGAGAAAATAACCACGTAAAAAGGGTATATTTCTCAATATTATAAAATAACTCTGTAAAAGGCGGTATATTTATGAATATTATAAAACAACCCCGTAAGAGGGATATATTTTTTAACATGAGAAAACTACCCCGTAAAAAGGATTTATTTATGAGGATAAAAAAACAACCCCCTAAAATGGATATATTCTTTAATATAAAAAAAATCCTCGTAAGAGGGGTATATTTATAAATATTAGAATACAACCCCGTAAGTGCAGTATATTTATGAGTATGAGAAAATAACCCCGTGTGAGGGGTATATTTTTTAAAATGAGAAAACAACCCCATAAAAGGGGTATATTTATGAATATGAGAAAACAACCTCGTAAAAGGGGTATATTTGTCAATATAAGAAAACAACACCATATGTGGGGTATATTTGTGAGTATGAGAAAACAACCCCGCAAACAAGGTATATTTAGTAATATGAGAAAACAACCGCATAAGAAGGGTATATTTGTAAGTATGACAAAATAACACGTAAAAGGGGTATACTTATAAGTAAGAGAAAACAACCCTGTAAAAGGGCTAAATTTATTAATATAAGAAAACAACCCCATAAGTGCGGTATATTTTGTATGAGAAAATAGTATCGTAAAGGGGGTATATTTATGAATATGAGAAAACAATCCCGTAAGAGAGGTATACTTTTGAGTATGACAAAACAATCCCTGTAAAAGCGGTATACTTATAACTATGAGAAAAAAGCAACATAAGAGGTGTATATTTGTGAGTATTAGAAAACAAACCCATAAAATGGATATATTCTTAAGATGAGAAAACAACTTTGTAAGTGGAATATATTTGTAAATATTAAAAAATAACCCTGTAGAAGGGATATATTTGGTAGTATAAGAAAACAACCCCGTAAAGATGGAATATTTATTAATAAAAGAAAATAACCCCGTAAAAGGAGTATATTTCTCAATATTAGAAAATAACCTTGTAAAAGGTGTATATTTTTTAACATGCTAAAACAATTCCGTAAGAGGGGTATATTCATAAATATTAGAAAATAATCTCATAAGACTGGTATATTTGTGAGTATGAAAAACAACCCTGGAACACGGGTATATTTATGAATATGAGAAAAAACACTATAAGGGTAGTATATTTATGAGTATGAAAGAGCAACCCCGTAAACTGGGTGTATTTTTTAATATGAGAAAATAACCCCGTAAGAGGGATATATTTCTAAATATTAGATAATAATCCCATAAAAGGGTATATTTGTGAGTATGAGAAAACAACCCCATAAAAGGGGTATATTTATCAATATGAGAAAACAACCCCGTAAGAAGGCTATATTTATGAGTATGACAAAACAACCATGTAAAAGGGATGTATTTATAATTAAGAGAAAACAACCTTGTAAAAGGGGTAAATTTATCAATATAAGAAAGCAACCCCATAAGTAGGGTATATTTGTTTGGTCCCTTAGAACTAAGAAGGGGGTTGAATTGGTGGCCTTAAATTGCAGAAATAAAAGATTTTAGGTAAAAACACAAGAGATTAAGGTAAAGGTAAGGAAAATGATGGTTAGAGAAGATAACACCAATGATTTACAATGGTTCGGGAACAAACCTCCCTACATCCACTCCTTAAGATCACACTTGTGTGCTTAACTATAATCACTAAGATTACAACCTTTGGGTTTTACAAGTTCACCCAACAACTTGGTGTTTTCAAGTCTCACACTAAACCTTTTTCCTTAGTGTATCAAACTCTAACTAAGTCCCTTAACCCTAGTATTAATGGTTAGTCAATAACCAATTCCTTGTGTTTTTAATACCTAGGCTCAGATAATAACCTTTTTAAGTTTTTATTGAGCAAAGAGTTTCAACTTAATACACTTTACAAAGAAAGAAGATGAGTGTAGAAAGTTGAGAAATAAATTTAGAAGAGTTTAATATACTTAATTCACACACTTAATTGTAAAGTCTTTAAAAGGGATATTTATACACATACCAACCCTTTGGAAACGTTATAATGAAGCCAAAACTCTTTAATTTCAAGATTTGATGACTAGGCAATAATTGCCTAAAGTCGTGGAAAGTACCCACGTGCTTTCTAAAAAGAGACGTTGGGGCCAGAATATCGTCCTCGCACTTGCCTTGACTGCATCTAGAAGTGCCCTCGCGCTATCTTCTGCCAGAATATGTCTCAATGAATAAAGAGAGGAGCCCTCGCACTTCTTGGATCTTTAACACTTTGATTACCAAGTATCACGAGATGATTGGCTTGCTGTCAAGTAGACTTTCAACGTCTTGTAATCTTTTAACCTTATGAAAAGTGCCTACGAGACTTAGAAGCGCCCTCGCTCTTTTGGGGTCTTTTTGCAGGACTTACTGCAAGGCTAAAGAATGTCTAGGGTAAGCTTGGTTCTTTTGATGATCTGTCACATAGACACTCAATCATGTTGTTAGTGATAATTAATTTGGTTATTAGAATCAAAATAGAGGTCAACTACACCTTAGCTCAACAATTTGTATGAGAAAACAATCTTGTAAAGGGGGTACACTTATCAATATGAGAAAACAAACCCGTAAGAGGGGTATACTTATGTGTATGACAAAACAACCCCGTAAAGATGCTATATTTATAACTATGAGAAAACAACCACGTAAGAGGAGTATATTTGTGAGTATGAGAAAACAACCCAATAAGAGGGGTATATTTTTTTGGATGAAGAACAACTTTGTAAGAGGAGTATATTTGTAAATATTAAAAAATAACCCTATAAGAGAGATATATTTGGGCATATAAGAAAGCAACCAGTAAAAGGGGAATTTTGTCAATACAAGAAAGAAACCCTGTAAGGGGGTATATTTGTGAATATGAGAAAACAACCTCGTAACACGAGTATATTTATGAATATGAGTAAAGAATCTCGTAACAGGGTTATATTTGTAAATATTAGAGAAGAACCCCATAACAGGGATATATTTGTGAGCATGAGAAAATAACTCTTTAAGAGGAGTATATTTCTAAATATTAGAAAATAATCCCGTAAAAAGGGTATTCTTTTACCATGCTAAAACAACCACGTAAGAGGGGCATATTTGTATATATTAGAAAAAAATCTTGTAGGAGAGATATATTTATGAGTATCAAAAAATAATCTCATAAGAGGGGTATATTTGTGACTGTGAGGAAACAACCCCGTAAGTGGATATATTTATGAGTATGAGAAAATAATCTTGTAACATGGGTATATTTATGAATATGAGAAAACAACCCCGTAAGAGGGGTATATTTATGAGTATGAGAAAACAACCCATTAAAAGGGATATATTTATGAATATGAGAAAACAACCCTGTAAGAATAGTATATTTGGAAGTATGAAATAGCAACCCCATAAAAGGGTAGATTTCTTAATATGAGAAAACAACCATAAAAGAGGAGTATATTTATAAATATTATAAAATAATCCCGTATGATCGGTATATTTGTGAGTATGACAAAGCTTCGCCACACGAGGTGTATATTTGTGAGTATGAGAATACAACTCCGTAAAAGCTGTATATTTATGAATTTGAGAAAACAACCCCGTAAGATGAGTATATTTGTGAATATGAGAAAATAACCCTGTAAAAGGCGTATATTTGTCAGTATAAGAAAACAACCCTGTAAAAGGGGTATATTTTTTAATATTAGAAAACAACCTCATAAAAGGGAAATATTTATAAATATTAGAAAATAAACTTGTAAGAGGGGTATATTTGTAAGTATGAGAAAATAAATACAAAAAAAGGCATATTTATAAATATGAGAAAACAAGCCCACACGGGGGTATATTTGTAAGTTTATGAAAGTAACATCATAAAAAGAGTATATTTTTTAATATGAGAAAACAATCCCGTGAGAGGGGTATATTTGTAAATATTAGAATATATGACCTTGAAAGTGCGGTATATTTGTGAGTATGAGAAAACAACCCCGTACGAAGGTGTAAGTTTGCGAGTATATGAAAGAAAGCTTGTGAAAGGGGTATATTTTTTAATATGAGAAGAAGACCGAGTAACAAGGTTGTATTTGTAAATAGTAGAGAAATATCCTGTAAGAGGCGTATATTTGTGAATTTGAGAAAACAATCCCGTAAATGGAGAATATTTGTCAATGTAAGAAAATAACCCACTAAGTGCGGTATATTTATGAGTATGACAAAATAATCTCGTAAAACGAGTATATTTATGAATATGAGAAAACAAACCCGTTAGTAGGGTGTAGTTGTGAGCATGTGAAAACAACCTCGTAATACTGGTATATTTATCCATATAAGAAAACAACCTCATAAGAGGAATATATTATTAAATATTAGAAAATAACCCCATAAGAGGGGTATATTTATAAGTATGACAAAACGACCTCGTAATAGGAGTATACTTGTAATTATGAGAAAATAATAATGCAAAAGCAAAAATTTCTCAATGTAATAAAACAACCCCAAAAGTGGGGTATATTTGTGAGTATGAGAAAACAACCTCGTAAATGGGGTATATTCATCAGGATGAGAAAATAATGTCATAAGAGGAGTATATTTGTGTGTATGATAAAACAATCCCGTGAATGGGGTATATTTATAAATATAAGAAACTAACCCCGTAAAAGGAATAAATTTGTTAATATAAGAAAACAATATCGTAAGAGGGGTATATTTGTCAGTATGAGAAACTACCCCGTAAAAGTGATGTATTTATGAATATAAGAGAAATACCTTGTACGAGGAGTATTCTTGTGAGTATGAGAAAACAACCCCGTAAAAGTGGTATATTTGTGAGTATGGAAGAGCAACCACGTAAAAGGGGTATATTTTTTAATATGAGAAAACAACATCTTAACTGGGGTATATTTATAAATATTAGAAAACAACTCCATAAGAAAGGTGTATTTATGAGTATAAGAAAACAACCCCTTAAATGGAGAATATTTTGTCAATAAAATAAAACAACCCGGTAAGTGGGGTATATTTATGGGTAGGAGAAAACAAACTTGTACACAAGTATATTTATGAATGTGAGAAAACAACCTTGTAAGTCGGCTATATTTATGAGTATGAGAAGATAACCCCATAAAAGGGGTATCTTTATGAATAAGAGAAAACAACCCTGTAAAAGTGGTATATTTTGTTAATATGAAATGGCAACCCCGTAAAAGTGGTATCTTTTTTAACATGAGAAAACAACTCAGTAAGAGGGGTATATTTGTAAATATTAAAAAACAACCCCATAAGTGGGATATATTTGTGAGTATGAGAAAACAACCCCGTAAAAGGATATATTTATTAATATGAGAAAAATACCACGTACGATGGGTATATTTTTGAGTGTGAGAAAACAACCTTGTAACACTGATATATTTATGAATATTAAAAACCAGCACTATAAGAGGGGTATATTTTTGGGTTTGAGAAAATAATCCCATAAAAGGGGTATATTTATGAATATAAGAAAACAACCCCGTACGATGGGTATATTCATGATTTTTTCAAAGTAACC
The DNA here is from genome assembly GCF_019578655.1 of Ricinus communis. Classification (NCBI taxonomy): domain Eukaryota; kingdom Viridiplantae; phylum Streptophyta; class Magnoliopsida; order Malpighiales; family Euphorbiaceae; genus Ricinus; species Ricinus communis. The sequence continues at coordinate 6,123,708 of NC_063259.1, forward strand.
CCGTAAAAGGATTATATTTATGAATATTGGAAAGCAAGCCCATAAAATAAGTATATTTGTGAGTATAAGAAAATGACACCATAAAAGGAATAAATTTGTAGGTATGAGAAAAGAACCTCATAAAAGGGGTGTATTTATGAATATCATAAAACAACCCTGTACGATGGATAAATTCATGATTATATTTATGAATATCAGAAAACAACCTCGTATGAGGGATAAATTCATGATTATGTGAAAGCAACCCTGTAAAAGGGGTATATTTATGAATATGAGAAAACAACCCCGTAAGAGAGGTATATTTATAATTATTAGGAAAAAGCCCGTAAAAGGGGTATATTTGTTTCCATGAGAAAATAACCACATAAAAGGAGAATATTTGTCAATATAAGAAAACAACCCAATAAGACGGGTATAATTGTGAGTATGAAAAACAACCCCGTAAGAGAGGTATATTTCTAAGTATGAGAAAATAACTTCGTAAAAGAGGTATATTTATGAGTATGAGAAAAATATCCCGTAAAAGTGGTATATTTATGAGTATGTAAGAACTAACCCCGTAAAAAGGGTATATTTATAAATATAAGTAAATAGTCTAGTAAGAGGGGTATATTTAGAAATATTAGAAAATAACTTTGTAAGAGGGGTATATTTATAAGTGTTAGAAAAGAACCCAGTAAAAGAAGAATATTTGTCAATACAAGAAGATAACCTCGTAAGAGGGTTATATTTGTGAGTTTGAGAAAACAACCCTGTAAAAGTGAAATGTTTGTCAATATAAGAAAATAACCCCGTCAGTATGGTATATTTGTAAATATGAAAAAATAATCCCACAAGAGGGCTATATTTATGAGTATGAGAAAAGAAATATGGAAAAGGGGTATATTTTTAATATGAGAAATAACCCCATGTGAGGGGTATATTTGTATACATAAGAAAAAAAACCCAGTAATAAGTATATCTGAGAGTAGTAGAAAACAACCTCGTAACATGAGTATATTTATGAATATTAGACAAAAACCCTGCAAGAGGGGTATATTTGTGAATATGAGAAAAAAAACCAATTAAAAAAGGGTATATTTTTAATATGAGAAAACAACCTCGTATGAGGGGTATATTTATAAGTATAAGATAACAACATTATAAGAGGGGTATATTTATGAGGATGAGAGAACAATAGCGTAACTGGGGTATATTTCTGAATATGGGCAAACGACCCCGTAAAAGGGGTATATTAGTCAATATTAGAAAACAATGCCGTAAACAATCCTATAAAAGAAGGGTATATTTATAACTATGGAAAAATAACAATGCTGTAAATAATACTGTAAGAGGGGTATATTTATAACTATGGAAAAATAACCCTGTAAAAGAGGTATACTTGTCAATATAAAAAAATAACCCCATAGATGGGGTATATTTGTGTGTATGAGAAAACAACCCGTAAAAGAGGTATATTTATCAATATGAGAAAACAACTCCATAAATAGGGTATATTTTTTAGTATGAGAAAATAATCCCGTAAAAGGGATAAATTTGTCAATATAAGAAAACAACCCCGTGAGAGTGGTACATTTATGAGTATGAGAAAACAACCCCGTAAAAGCGGTATATTTATGAATATGAGAAAAATATCCTTTATGAGAAGTATTTTTGTGAGTATGAGAAAATAACCTCGTAACAGTAGTATATTTGTGAGTATTAAAGAGCAACCCCGTAAAAAGGATATATTTTTTAATATGAGAAAATAACCGCATAAATGGGCTATATTTATAAATATTAGAAAATAAGCCCGTAAGGGAGGTGTATTTATGAGTATGAGAAAACAACCTTGTAAAAGGGGAATATTTGTCAACAAAAGAAGACAACCCGATAAGTGGGTTATATTTGTGAGTAAGAGAAAATAAACTCGTAACACGAGTATATTTATGAATATGAGAAAACAACCCTATAAGAGTGGTATATTTTATTAGTATAAAGACCAACCCGCAAAAGTGGTATCTTTTTTAATATGAGAAAACAACCCCATAAGAGGGGTATATTTGTAAATATTAGAAAACAACCTCATTAATGAGATATAATTGTGAGTATGAGAAAACAAACCCGTAAAAGGGTATATTTATTAATATGAGAAAAATACCACGTACGAGGGGTATATTTGTGAGTATGAGAAAACAACCTTGTAACACGAGTATATTTATGAACATTAGAAAACAACACCGTAAGAGGGGTATATTTGTGCCTTTGAGAAAATAACACCATAAAAGGGGTATATTTATGAATATGATAAAACAACCCCATACGAGGGGTATATTCGTGATTTTTTTAAAGCAACTATATGAAGGGGTATATTATTAATATGAGAAAGCAACCCCTTATGAGGGGTATATTGGTGATTATAAGCAGAAGACCCCGTTAGTGAGGTATATCTGTGAGAAGGAGAAAACAACTTCATAACATGTGTATATTTACGAATATTAGAAAAAAAATCCCGTAAAAGTGGTATATTTGTGAGTATGAAAAAATAACCCCATAAAAGGGGTATATTTATGAATATGAGTAAATAATCCCCTTAAGAGGGGTATATTTACAATTAATATAAGTCATACCCATAAGAGGGGTATATTTGTGAATATGAGAAAATAATCTCATAAAAGATATAAATTTGTTAATATAATAAAATAACCCCATTAAAGGGTTATATTTATGAGCATGAGAAAACAACCCCAAAAAGGGGTATATTTATGAATATGAGAGAAATACCCCATAAGTGGAGTATGTTTATGTGTATGAAAAAGCAGTCCCATAACATTGGTATATTTATAAAAATGAGAAAATAACTCCATAAAAGTTGCAAATTGGTGAGTATGAAAGAACAACCCTGTAAACAGGGTGTATTTCTTAATATAAGATAATAACCCCGTAAAAGGGTATACTTCTAAATATTAGAAAATAACCCCGTAAGAGGGATATATTTCTGAGTATGAGAAAACAACTATGTAAAAGCGGAATATTTATCAATATAAAAAAACAACGCCGTAAATTGGGTATATTTGTGAGTATGAGAAAGCAACCCCATAAACGAGGTATATTTATCAAAATAAGGAAACAACCCCGTAAGGAGGGTATATTTATGATATGACAAAACAACCACGTAAAAGTGTAATAGAAAACAACCTAGTAAAAGGGCTAAATTTATCAATATAAGAAAATAACCCCGTCAGTGAGGTATATTTGTATGAGAAAACAATCTCGTAAGGGGGCATATTTATCAATATGGGAGAACAACCCCATAAGAGGGGTATACCTGGTAGTATGGCAAAACAACCTCGTCAAAGCAGTATATTTATAATTATGAGAAAAGAACCACATAAGAGGGGTATACTTGTGAGTATGACAAAACAACCCCGTAAATGGGGTGAATATGAGAAAACAACTCCGAACGTGGGGTATGTTCATGATTATGTGAAAGCAACCCCTAGAATGGGTATATTTATGAATATTAGACAACAACTCCATAGGAGAGGTACATTTATAATTATTAAAAAAACTAACCTTAAGAGGGATATATTTGTGAGTATGAGAAGATGATCCCGTAAAAGGGATAAATTTGTCAATATAAAAAAATAACCCCGTAAGAGGGGTATATTTATAAATATTAGAAGACAACCCCATACGAGGGGTATACTTGTGGGTATGTGAAAGCAACCCTGTAAATGGGATATATTTATGAATATCTGAAAACAATCTCGTAAGAGTGGTATATTTATAATTTTTAGAAAACAAACCCGTAAGAGTGGTATATTTGTGAATATGTGAAAATGAGACTTTAAAAGGGATAAATTTGTCAATTTAAGAAAACAAGCCCGTAAGACGAGTTTATTTGTGAGTATGAGAAAATAACCTCGTAAAAGGAGTATATTTATGAATATGAAAAAACAACCTCGTACGAGGGATATATTCGTGAATATGTACAAGCAATCCCGTAAAAGTGGTATATTTATGATTCTGAGAAAACAACCCCGTATGTAGGGTATACCCCTTGTACGATATTGTTCTCTAACATTTATAAATATATCCCTCTTATGAAGTTGTTTTCTCATATTAATAGAATACCACCTTTTATGGGGTTGCTCTTTCATACTAATAAATATACCACTCTTATCGGGTTGTTTTCTCATATTCGTAAATATAGTTTTAGGTCTTTCCAGATTTGCAATCATAGTTGTAGGTGGATTGTAATAGCTAGGGTTTTCTTTTCTACTTTATTTTCTTTATTATCCTTTTGTTTTTTATGGCATGTTAACCCAATACATGATTACATGATTGATTAATTAAAATGGGCCATATAGACTTAAGTCTAAAAAAACTAACCTAACACAAATTTGATAGTCTAATAGACTAATCCACTTTAACTGGGCCTAAACCCTAAAATCCAATTATACTAGTGGACTTTGGCATGTTTACTTAGGGCTTGAACTTAGTTAGGTTAAGATCATAATAAATGGGCCTTCTCATAACAAGTAGTCCAATAGGCTTAAAGGCTGGAATCCAAAGAGCGTAACATGTAATTCGGCTAGAATAGGTGGGCCTCATACATTCTTGGTTAGTAAGTTATATTAACAACTTAAATAGGGCTAGGTTTAAATAAAATGGCCTATCTTAAGTGTATTATGTGTTGTTTTAGCATGCTTGTTATAAATTGATTGCATTTATAGGGAATACTTTGTTAAATAATAAATTTAAAGACTAATATACACAAATAAGGAAGTTGGCTTTCGAATCCATCTCTAGACTCTATGGTGTAAGCTTCATTATGAAATATGAAAAACGCCACACATTAGTAAAAGTGTCCCAGTGATCACCCGGGTGGCGACTCCCATCTCCGTGCTAGTCTCAATGACTAGTTAGCATGTTACTGATTAGGTTGAGAAGCCTTATAATGTCAAAGTCACTAAAGACACTTGGGTGCGCGTCCGAAACAGCCGCCCACAAGGGTGTACTTGTAAATATTCCAAAATAACCTTGTGAGAGGGGTATATTTGCGAGTGTGAGAAAATAACCCCGTACAAGGGGTAAATTTGTGATTGTGTGAAAGCAACCCCATAAAAGACGTATATTTAAGAATAAGAGAAAACAATCTTGTAAGAGTGGTATATTTATAATTATTAGAAAACAAACCCGTAAGAGGGATATATTTATGAGTATTAGAAAATAACCCCGTAAAAGGGATAAATTTATCAATATAAGATAACAACCCCGTAAGAGAGGTATATTTGTGAGTATGAGAACACAACCTCGTAAATGGGGTAAATTTGTTAATATAAAAAAGCTACCGCGTAAGGAGACTATATTTGTGAGTTTGAGAAAATAACTCCGTAAAAGGGGCTATATTTATCAATATGAGAAAAGAACACGACAAGAGGGGTATTTTTGTGAGTATAGAAAACAACCTCATAAGTAGGGTATTTTTTAATATTAGAAAACAACCCCGTAAGTGTGATGTATTTGTAAATATTAGAAGATAACCCCGTAAATGGGATATATTTTTTAGTATGAGAAAATAACCCCGTAAAAGAGGGATATTTGTCAATATAAGAAAATAACCCAATTCATGGGTTATAGTTGTGAGTATGTAAAAACAACCTTGTAACGCGGATATATTTATGAATATGAGAAAATAACTCCGTTAGAGGGCTATATTTGTAAGTATGAGAAAACAACCCCATAAAAAGGGTATATTTATAAATATGAGAAAGCAACCCGTAAAAAGGCTATATCTATGAATATGAGAAAATAAACTCATAAGAGTGGTACATTTATAATTGTTAGAAAATAAACCCGTAAGAGGGTTATATTTATGTACATGAGAAAATAACCAAGTAAAAGGTATAAATTTGTCAATATAAGAAAATAACGCATAAGAGGGGTATATATGTGAGTATGAGAAAGCAAGCCCGTAAAAGGTGTATATTTATGAATATAAGAAACATACCCCGTACGAGAGGTATTTTTGTGAGTATGAGAAAACAACATCATATGGGTGGTATATTTGTGAGTATGAAAGAACAACTCCGTAAAAATGGTATATTTATGAATACGAGAAAAAACCTCATATGAATGGTATATTTGTGAGCATGAAAGAGCAACCCCGTAAAAAGGTTTTTTTAATATGACAGAATAACCTCATAAGTGGGGTATATTTGTAAATATTAGAAATTAACCCTTTAAGAGGGGTATGTTTGTGAGCATGAGAAAACAACCTCGTAAAAGGTGAATATTTATCATTATATGAAAACAATGCTATAAGTTAGATATTTGTTTGAGTATGAGAAAACAACCTCGGAACATGGGCATATCTATGAATATTAGAAAACAACTCGCTAACAGAGCTATATTTCTGAGTTTAAGAAAACAAACCCGTAATAGAGGTATATTTTAAATATTCCAAATAATCTAGTAAGAGCTGTATATTTCTTAGCATGAGAAAACAATCCCATAAATTGGTATATTTATGAATATGAGAAAACAACCCCGTATGAGGGATATATTTATGAGTGTGTGAAAGCAACCCCATAAAAAAGGGTATATTTTTTTAAGATGGGAAAACAATCCCGTAAGATGGGTATATTAGGAAATATTAGAAATAAATCGGTAAGAGAGGTATATTTGTGAGTAGGAGAAAAGAACCTCATAAAAGGGGACTATTTGTCAATATAAGAAAGTAACCTCGTAAGTGTAGTATATTGAGAATGAGAAAATAACCCTATAACACCTTTACATTTATAAAAATGAAAAAATAACCCCGTAAGAGGGGTATACTTGTGAGTATGAGAAAACAACTCCGTAAAAGGTATATTTTTTAATATAAGAAAATAATTCCATAAAAGGGGTATAGTTGTGAATATGAGAAAATCACCCCGTAAAAGGATCATTACTTATGAATATGAAAAAGAACCCGTAAGAGAGCTATATTTGTGAATATGAAAGATAATATGAGAAAATAACTTCGTAAAAGGGGTATATTTATGATTGTGAGTAAACAGCCCCATTCGAGGGATATATTTATGAGTGTGTGAAAGCAACCCTATAAAAAGGGTATATTTTTAATATGGGAAAACAATCCCGTAAGATGGGTATATGGATATATTAGAAAGAAACCGGTAAGATGGGTATATTTGTGAGTAGGAGAAAAGAACCTCATAAAAGTGGAATATTTATTAATATAAGAAAGTAGCCTTATAAGTGTAATATATTTATGAGTATGAGAAAAACAATCCTATTACACCTTTACATTTATAAAAGTGAAAAAACAACCCCGCAAGAGGGATATATTTGTGAGTATGAGAAAACAACTCCATAAAATGTGTATACTTTTTAATATAAGAAAATAACCCCATAAAAGGGTTATAGTTGTGAATATGAGAAAACCACTCCCTAAAAGATTCATATTTATGAATATGAAAAAATAACCCCGTAAGAGTGCTATATTTGTGAGTATGAAAGAGATACCCCGTAAACGGGGTATATTTTCTAATATGAGAAAATAACCTCGTAAGATGTGTATATTTTTAAATATTAGAAAGAAACCCCGTAAGAAGGGTATATTTGTGTATGAGAAAATAATCACGTAAATCAGAAATATTTCTAAATATAAGAAAATAACCCCGTAAGACAGGTATATTTGTAAGTATGGGAAAACAACTCCGTAAGAAGGATATATTTATAGGTATGAGAAAACAAGCCCGTAAAAGAGGTATATTTATGATTGTGAGAAAAGAACCCTATACAAGGGATATATTTATGAGTGTGTGAAAGCAACCCCATAAAAAAGGGTATATTTTTAATATGGAAAAAAAATCCTGTAAGATAGGTAAATTTGAAAATATTAGAAATAAACCGGTAAGAGGGGTATATTTGTGAGTAGGAGAAAAGAACCTCATAAAAGGGGACTATTTGTCAATATAAGAAAGTAACCACATAAGTATAGTATAATTGTGAGTATGAGAAAACAACCCTATAACACATTTACATTTATAAAAATGAGAAAACAACCCCGTAAGAGGGGTATATTTGTGACTATGAGAAAACAACTCCGTAAAAGGTATATTTTTAATATAAGAAAATCACTCCATAAAAGGGGTATAGTTATGAATATGAGAAAATCACCCCGTAAAAGGATCATTATTTATGAATATGAAAAAAAAACCTATAAGAGTGCTATATTTGTGAGTAAGAAAGAGATACCACGTAAACGGGTATATTTTCTAATATGAGAAAATAACTTCGTAAGAGGTGTATATTTATAAATATTAGAAAACAACCCCGTAAGAAGGGTATATTTGTGTATTAGAAAATAACCACATAAATGGAAAATATCTTTCAATATAAGACAACAACCCCGTAAGACGGGTATATTTATGAATATGGGAAAACAATTCTGTAAGAAGGGTATATTTATAGGTATGAGACAACAAGCCTGTAGAAGGGGTATATTTATGATTGTGAATAAACAACCCCGTTCGAGGGATATATTTATGAGTGTGTGAAAGCAACCCCATAAAAAGGGTATATTTTTAATATGGGAAAACAATCCCATAAGATGGGTATACTTGGATATATTAGAAATAAACCAGTAAGATGGGTATATTTGTCAGTAGGAGAAAAGAACCTCATAAAAGTGGAATATTTGTCAATATAAGAAAGTAACCCCGTAAGTGTAGTTTATTTGTGATTATGAGAAAACGACCCTATAGCACCTTTACATTTATAAAAATGAAAAAACAACCCCGCAAAAGGTATATTTGTGAGTATGGGAAAACAACTCCGTAAAATGTGTATATCTTTTAATATAAAAAAATAACCCCATAAAAGGGTTATAGTTGTGAATATGAGAAAACCACTTCCTAAAAGGTTCATATTTATGAATATGAAAAAACAACCCCGTAAGAGTGCTATATTTGTGAGTATGAAAGAGATACCCCGTAAACAGGGTATATTTTCTAATATGAGAAAATAACCTCGTAAGAGGCGTATATTTTTAAATATTAGAAAGCAACCCCGTAAGAAGGGTATATTTGTGTATGAGAAAATAACCACGTAAATGGGAAATAGTTTTAAATATAAGAAAATAACACCGTAAGACGGGTATATTTGTAAGTATAGGAAAACAACTCCGTAAGAAGGGTATATTTATAGGTATGAGAAAATAAGCCTATAAAAGAGGTATATTTATAGTTGTAAGAAAACAAGCCCGTACAAGGGATGTATTTATGATTGTGTGAAAGCAACCCCATAAAAATTGGTATATTTTTAATATGGAAAAATAATCCCGTAAGATGGGTATATTTGAAAATATTAGAAATAAACCGATAAGAGGGGTATATTTGTGAGTAGGAGAAAAGAACCTCATAAAAGGGGAGTATTTGTCAATATAAGAAAGTAACCCCGTAAGTGTAGTTTATTTGTGATTATGAGAAAACGACCCTGTAACACTTTTACATTTATAAAAATGAAAAAATAACCCCGTAAGGGGGGCAAGAGTATGAGAAAACAACTTTGTAAAAGGTGTATATCTTTTAATATATGAAAATAACCCCATAAAAGGGGTATAGTTGTGAATATGAGAAAACCACCCCGTAAAAGGATCATATTTATGAATATGAAGAAACAACCCCGTAAGAGTGCTATATTTTTTAGTATGAAAGAGACCCCGTAAATGGGGTATATTTTCTAATATGAGAAAATAACCTCGTAAGAGGTGTATATTTGTAAATATTAGAAAACAACCCCGTAAGAAGGGTATATTTGTGTATGAGAGAATAACCACGTAAATGGAGAATATTTTTCAATATAAGAAAATAACCCCATAAGATGGGTATATTTGTGAATATGGAAAAATAACTCCGTAAGAAGGGTATATTTATAGTTATGAGAAAACAAGCCCGTAAAAGGGGTATATTTATGATCATGAGAAAACAACCCCGTATGAGTGGTATGTTTATGAGTATAAAAGAAAAAATCTCATAAAAAGTGGTATATTTACGAATATAAGTACATAATCTCCTAAGAGGGGTATATTTATAAATATTAGTAAACAATTCTATAAGAGAGGTATATTTATGAGTGTGAGAAAATAACCCCGTAAAAAAGAAATATTTGTCAATTCAAGAAAACAACCCCATAAGAGGGTTTTATTTGTGAGTTTGAGAAAACAACCCCGTAAAAGGGGAATATTTGTCAATATAAGAAAACAGTCCCGTTAGTGGGGTATATATGTGTATATAAGAACACAACCCCTTAAGAGGGCTATGTTTGTGAGTATGAGAAAACAACCCCATAAAAAGAAGAATATTTGTCCATATAAGAAAACAACCCCGTTAGTGGGTTATATTTATGAGTATGAGAAAGCAACCCCGTAACATGCGTATATTTATGAATATTAGAAAATAACGCTATAAGAGTGGTATATTTGTGAGTATGAGAAAACAACCACATAAAATGGATATATTAATGAATATGAGAAAACAACACCATAAGAGTGGTATATTTGTGAGTATGAAAAATAATCCCGTAAAAGGGATATATTTTTAATATGAGAAAACAAGCTCGTATGAAGGATATATTTGTAAATATAAGAAAACAACCCTGTAAAATGGGTATATCTTTGAGTAGGAAATAAAACCCCATAAATATACGAATATTAGAGAAAAACCCCGTAAGAGGGGTATATTTGAGAATATGAGAAGAAAGCCCCATCAGAGGGGTATATTTTTAATATGAGCAAACAATCCCATGTGAGGGCTATATTTATAAATATAAAAAAATCCCTTAAGAAAGATATATCTGTGAGTTGGAGAAAACAACCCATAACATGGGTATATTTATGAACATTAGAAAAAAAACCTGTAAGAGGGATAATTTGTGAATATGAGAAAAATACCATGTAAAAGGGGTAAATTTCTAATATGAAACCCCGTATAAGGGGTATATTTGTGAATATAAGAAAAATAGCCCTTAAGTGGGGTATATTTGTGAATATGAGAAAACAACCTCATAAGAGGGGTATATTTATGAGAATGAGAAAATGATTGCATAATAGGCGTATATTTATGGATATGGGAAAACAACCCAACAAGAGGGGTGTATTTGTCAATATTAGAGAACAATCCTATAAGAGGTATATTTGTGTATATGAGAAAACAATTCCGTAAGAGGGGTATGTTTTTTAGTATAAAAAAATAACTCCATAAAAGGGATATATTTTTTAATATGAGAAAACAATACCATAAGAAGGTATATTTATGAATATGAGAAAACAACCACATAAGAGGGGTATATTTATGAGTATGAGAAAATAACCCTATAATAAGGTTATATTTTTTAATATGAGAAAATAACATTCTAACAGGGGTATATTTTTCAATATAAGTATGAGTAAATTGCCGTTAAAGGATGTATATTTATGAATTTGAGAAATCAAACCCGTTAGAGGGGTATATTTGTGAATATGAGAAAATAACCCCATTACGAGGCCGTATCTTTTAATATGAGAAAACAACCCCGTAAGAGGAATATATTAGTCAATATTAGAAAACAATGCCGTAAGAGGTAAAAAATCTGTAAATGGGGTATATATTCATGACTATGGGAAAATAACTCTGTAAAAGAGGTCAACTTGTCAATATAAAAAAAATAACCCCGTAAATGAGGTATATTTGTGTGTTTGAGAAAATAACCTGTAAAAGGGGTATATTTATCAATATGAGAAAACAACAACGTAAATGGAGTGTATTTGTGAGTATGAGAAAATAACCCTGTAAAAAGGATAAATTTGTCAATATAAGAAAACAACCTCGTGAGAGTGGTACATTTGTCAGTATGACAAAATAATCCCGTAAAAGCGGTATATTTATGAATATGAGAAAAATATCCCGTACAAGGAGTATTTTTGTGAGTATGAGAAAATAACCTCGTAAGAGTGGTATATTTGTGAGTATTGGAGAGCAACTCCATAAAAAGGATATATTTTTTAATTTGAGAAAACAACAACGTAAGGGGGATATATTTGTAAATATTAGAAAATAACCCCGTAAGAGAGGTGTATTTATGAGTATGAGAAAATAAACCCGTAAAAGGGAAATATTTGTTAACAAAAGAAAACAACCCGGTAAGTGGATTATATTTGTGAGTAGGAGAAAATAAATTTGTAACACGAGTATATTTATGAATTTGAGAAAACAACCCATAAGTGAGCTATGTTTGTGAGTATGAGAAAATAACCTTGTAAATGGGGTATATTTAAGAATAGGAGAAAACAACCCCGTAAGAGTGGTATATTTTATTAGTATAAAAGAGCAACCTCGCAAAAGTGGTATCTTTTTAATATGAGAAAATAAAAAGGATATATTTATGATATATTTGGGATATAATTGAGGGATATATTTATGATAAAAAGGAAAATAACCTCGTAGGAAGGATATATTTGTAAATATTAAAGAACAACCTGGTTAGTGGGATATAATTGTGAGCATGAGAAAACAAACCGGTAAAAGGGCTGTATTTATTAATATGAGAAAAATACTAGATACGAGGGGTATATTTTTTAGTATGAGAAAATAACCTCGCAACACGGGTATATTTATAAATATTAGAAAACAACCCCATATGAGGGGTATATTTGTAGGTTTAAGAAAATAACCCCATAAAAGGGATATATTTATGAATATGAGAAAACAACCCCGTACAAGAGGTATATTCGCGATCCTTTAAAAGCAACCCTGTAAAAAGGGTATATTTATAAATATGAGAAAATAATCCCGTACGAGGAGTATATTTATAGTTATTAGAAAACAAATCCGTAAGAGAATTATATTTATGAGTATGAGAAACTGAACCTACAAAAGGGATAAATTTGTCAATATAAGAAACCAACACCATAAGACCAGTAAATACATTTCTGAGTATGAGAAAACAACCCCGTAAAAGGCATATAGTTATGAATATGAGAAAACAACCTCGTATAAGGGGTATATTTATGATAATGTAAAAACAACCCTGAAAAAGTGGTATCTTTATGAATATAAGAAAACAATCCCGTAAGAGCAGTATATTCATAATTATTAGAAAATAAGCTCATAAGAGGGGTATATTTATGTGTTTGAGAAAACAACCATGTAAAAGGGGAATATTTGTCAATATAAGAAAACAACCCCGTAAGATGGGTATATTTGTGAGTATGGGAAAAACAACCTTGTAAGAGGGATATAATTGGAAGTATGAGAAAACAACCCCGTAAAAGGAGTATATTTATGATTATGAGAAAATAACCTCGTTAGAGAGATATATTTATGAGTATAAAAGAAAAAACCTCGTAAAAAGGGTATATCTATGAATATAAATAAATAATCCCAAAAGAGGGGTATATTTATAAATATTAGAAAACAACCGTGTAAAAAGGGATATATTTATAATTATGAGAAAATAACCCCGTAGGAGTGGTATATTTGTGAGTATGAAAAAACAACCTCGTGAAAGGGATATATATTTAATATGAGAAAACAACTTAGTATGAAGAGTATATTTGTAAATATAAGAAAATGATCTTGTGAGAAGGATATATCTCTGAGTAGGAGAAAACAACCCCGTAACATGGGTAAATTTAGAAACATTAGAGAAAACCCCGTAAGAGGGGTATATTTGAGAATATGAGAAGAAAGCCCCATAAAAGGGGATATTTTTAATATAAGAAAACTACCCCATATGAGGGGTATGTTTATGAATATAAGAAGACAACCCCGTCAGTGGGCTATATTTGTGAATATGAAAAAACAACCCCATAAAAAGGATATATTCTTTAATATGAGAAAACAACTCCATAAAAGGGGTATATTTTTAATATGAGAAAACATCCCCGTATGAGTGGTATATTTGTAAATATAAGAAAAGCCCCGTAAGAAGTATATATTTATGAGTAGGAGAGAACAACCCCGTAACATGAGTATATTTATGAATATTAGAAAGACACCCTCTAAGAGTGCCATATTTGTAATTATGAAAAAATAATCCCGTAAAAGGGGTATATTTATGAATATAAGTAAATAATCCCGTAAAAGGGGTATATTTATAATTAATAGAAAACAAACCCGTAAGAGCGGTATATTTGTGAGTATGAGAAAATAATCCCATAAAGGTATAAATTTGTTAGTATAAGAAAATAAGCTCATAAGGGGGTTATATTTGTGAGCATGAGAAAATAACCCCGTAAAAGGGATGTATTTATGAATATGAGAAAAATACCCTGTAAGTGGGGTATATTTATGAGTATTAAAAAATAACCCCATAACATGAGTATATTTATAAATATGAGAAAACAACCCCGTAATAGTGGTATAATTGTGAGTTTGAAAGAGCAACACCGAAAATGGGTGTCTTTTTGAATATGAGAAAATAACCCCATAAGAGGGGTATATTTCCAGAAAATAATCCCATAAGTGAGGTACATTTGTGAGTATAAGAAAAGGACCCTATAAAAGGAGAATATTTGTCAATATAAGGAAACCACTCTGTAAGTGGGGTATATTTATGAGTATGACAAAACAATCCCGCAAACAAGGTATATTTATCAATATGAGAAAACGACCCCATAAGAAGGGTATATTTGTGAGTACGAGAAAATATTCGTAAAAGGGGTATATCTATCAATATAAGAAAACACCTCGTAACAGGTGTATTTTTATAAGTATGAGAAACCAACCTCGTAAAAGGGGTATATTCTTTAATATGAGAAAATAACCCTGTAAGCCGGGTATATTTGTAAATATTAGAAAATAACCCATTGAGAGGGGCATAATTGTGAGTATGAGAAAACAACTCCGTAAAAGCGGTATATTTATAATTATGAGAAAACAACCTCGAATGAATGGTATATTCATAATTATGTGAAAGCAACCCCGTAAAGGGGGTATATTTATGAATGTGAGACAATAACCCCGTAGGAGAGGTATATTTATAATTATAGAAAACAAACCCTTAAGAGGGGTATATTTGTACATATTAGAAAATAAGAAAACAATATAAGAAAACAACCTCGTAAGAGGGGTATATTTATATATATTAGAAAATAACCTCGTACAATGAGTATATTTGTGAGTATGTGAAAGCAACCTAAAAGGGGTATATTTAGAATATTAGAAAACAATCCCGTAAGAGGGTTATATTTATAATTCTTAGAAAACAACACTATAAGAGGGCTACATGTCGGAGTATGAGAAAACAACCCCGTAAGAGGGGTATATTTGTAAATATTAGAAAACAACCCAATAATAGCTCTATATTTGTGAGTATGAGAAAAGACCCCATAAAAGTGGTATATTTATGAATATGAAAAAATAACCCCGTAAGTGTGTGAAAGCAACCCCGTAAAAGAGCTATATTTTCTAATATAGGAAAACAATCTCATAAGATTGGTATATTTACAAATATTAGAAAATAAACCAATAAGAGGGGTATATTTATGACTGTGAGAAAAGAATCACGTAAAAGGGGAATATTTGTCAATATAAAAAAATAACCTTATAAGTGGGGTAGATTTATGAGTATGAGAAAACAACCCTGTAACACCTCTATATTTTTATATATGAAAAAGTAACCCCATAAGAGGGTTATATTTGTGAGTATGAGAAAACAACTCCATAATAGGGGCATATTTTTTAATATAAGAAAATAACGCCATAAGAGGGGTATATTTATGAATATGAGAAAAGAACCACATAAAAGGATCATATTTATGAATTTGAAAAAACAACCCCATAAGAGTGGTATGTTTGTGAGTATGAAAGAGAAATCTCGTAAACGGGGTATATTTTTTAATATGAGAAAACAATCCCGTAAGAAGTGTATATTATAAATGTTTAAAAATAACCCCGTGAGAGCGGTATACTTGGAGTATGAGAAAATAACCCCTTAAGAGAGGTATATTTGTGTGTGAGAAAACGCTACAGTAAGAGGGGAATATTTGTTAATATAAGAAAACAACCAAGTAAGAGGGATATATTTGTGAGTTTGAGAATATAACCCCGTAAAAGGGGTATATTTATGAATATGAGAAAAGAACCATGTAATAGTGGTATTTTTATGAGTACGAAAGAGAACCCCGTATAAAGGGTATATTTCTTAATAGGAGAAAACAACTCTGTAATAGCGATATATTTGTAAATATTAGAAAGTAACCCCATAAGAGAGGTATATTTGTGAGTATGAGAAAACAACCCCGTAAAAGTGGTATATTTATGAATATGAGAAAATACTCCCAGGAGAGTGACATATTTGTGAGTATGAAAGAACAATCCCATAAAAGGGGTATATTTTTAAAATGAGAAAACAACCCCATAAGAGGGGTAACTTTTATAAATATTAGAGAACACTCTTAAGAGGGGTGTATTTGTGAGTATGAGAAAGCAACTGCATAAATGTAGTATATGTATGAATATGAGAAAATAACCTCGTACGAGGGGTATATTTGTGAGTATAGGAAAGCAACCCTGTAAAAGGAGTACTTTTTTTGATATGAGAAAACAATCTCGTAAGTGAGGTAAATTTGTAAATATTAGAAAACAAACCCATAAGAGGGGTATATTTGTGACTGTGAGAAAAGAATCCCGTAAGTGGATATATTTATAAATATTGGAAAACAAACTCGTAAGAGGGGTATATTTGTGAGTTTGAGAAACAACCCCGTAAAAGAGAAGAATTTATCAATATAAGAAAACAACCCTACTAGTGGGGTATATTTGTTAGTACGAGAAAACAAACCCATAAAAGGGGTATATTTCTGAGTATGAGAAAACAACCCTGTAAAAGGGGTATTTTGTGAGTATAAGAAAACAACCTCATAAAAAGGGTATAGTTTCTAATTTGAAAAACAACCCCATAAGAGGCGTATATTTGTAAATATTACAAAACAACCTCGTAAGAGCAGTATATTTATTTGTAAATATTAGAAAATAATCCCGTAAGGGAGGTATATTGGTGAGTATGAGAAAACAACTCCATAACACGGGTATATTTATGAATATGAGAAAATAACCCGAAAAGAGCAGTTGATATTCATTGTGTTACACATGTTTATATGCCCAATTACTTGTATGTTTGTGCATATTTACCTTGTTTTATGCCACAATCACTTGTGTTTTGGTTCTTTTCATGCTTTAGGTGATCATTGATGAACATTATCAGTGTTTGAGGGCGATACGTGCGAATATATACTAGAATTCATCAAAATTGGACAAAGGCTCGCATTTCAAGGTTGAGCACAGCTTGGACTCTAACCGTGCTGAACCATTGGCCTTTGATCTTCAAATATGGCCTTTTGGCATGATTTCTGAGGCCACCACGGTCTCCAGCACGGCTCGTGGTTGCTCAGCACCGGCGAGGGCATGATCAGGAGCAAGGGATTAATTTTGGGACTCCGAGGCTGAGCAGGGCCTGGACTACGCCCGTGCTGACCAGCACAGGCTTGACCACGGTCGTGCTGAGACATTTATATAGGAAAATTCAATTTCTTTTATAGGGGGTCGGTTTTCTGACCTTAGATCTCATATACGCGCAAGCCACCTCTTTCCAAACTTCGATGTTTGACTTTGGGAGACCATTTCGCATATTGAAGGACGAATTTCAGTGGTTCATGCATCACATTGAAGATGAAGAGTAGATTTTGAGGCATTCAAGAGGCAATTCAAGGTTCATTATTCAGATTTGGAGATTTAGGACTGTTCATCTAATTTGAAGGAGAAGGGTATACATGTTTCCAATTTTCTCTTATGCGTTTGTTCTTTATTTTGTGTTATTCGTTAGCATGAGTAGCTAGAGCTGTTGAACCCATTGGGGTCCCTTTGTTTGTTGGATTGCACTTCATGTTTATGAGATTTTGATTATAAATGCTTGTATTATTCTTGCTTTCAGTATTAATAAGATATCGCATTATTCATGAGACATTGTAAACTGTGTTGTTCAAATTGCTTTCTATAATTAAGAAATTCATTTAGTGGTTGGAAATTTGAATAGCAATAACTAGTTAATGATCACTTAGAGATAAGGGTAATTAACTAGCCGGATTAAGAATTAACAACTCTTAATAGGAGTGGATTAATCTTAAGGCTAACCTAAAATCAATTGTTAGGAAGAGATTCCATCGTTTAGGTTCTTAGACTTAGGAATTCGGTGTTCTCGAGAAGGAACTCGAATTCAATTTAGAATCCGCTCACGGGTAATCACAATTGGTAATTAATCTAATTTCTACCTATGCTAAAATCCAACTAGCTTAGGTCCCCCTTGGGTTTGCTTTCTTTCCTTGATTGTTTCATTAAACCTTTGTAGATTGCTTGGCATTTAGGTAATCATTTAGCTTGCACCTAGTCTTAGATTAGTAACTTCGTCACTATTATTTAAGGTTAGAAAACATAAGATGCTGGAGTAGTTCTAGGCTCTCCATTTCCTGAGAATACGACCTTGATACTCGCCATTAGTGCTAGTCTACATCGATAGTTTTAATGCCTTAGATTGTAGCTGTATAAATAGCTCATCAAGGTTTTGGTGCCGTTTACAGGGACTCCTCTGTGTGAACTAGAGTGAATTTATGTTTGTGTTACTCTAGCCATTTTTGTTTTTTGTTTTTTGATTCTTTATTCTTCTTTCATTTTTGTGTTCTTTGGTTGTTTCCTCTTAATTTCAGGTAGTTTATGACGAGGAGCTCTAATCCTACCACTGTAGACCCTCTTATTGAACTAAAGCGATCCCTCCGTCTTTTGAGGAAGCGTATGCAAGAAGAAGAGGAAGCACAGATAGAGATTGCAACCCCTGTGAATAGACTAGCAGAGATGGGAGACAACAACAATAACTAGCCTGCGGATGAAAATAGGACAATATATGAGTTTGCTAAACCTTTTCTTGCGGGGACACAAACGAGAATAGTGCGACCACCTCTAGCAGCCAATAACTTCGAGACAAAGCTGAACATGATACAAATGGTCCAGAATAGTGTGCAATTTGGGGGACTGCAGAGCAGGGACCCAAATGCTAACATAGCCAACTTCTTGGAGATCTGTGATACCTTCAAGATAAATGGAAGGACTGATGATACGATTCGATTAAGGCTGTTTCCATTTTCTTTGAGGGACCAAGCGAAGAGATGGTTGCAGTCACTCTTAGCCAACACTATTACGACATGGATTTCTTTGGCTGAGAAGTTCTTATATAAGTACTTTCCTCCTACTAAACTGCTAAATTGAGAAACGACATATCTTCTTTTGTGTAGTTCGATGACGAGTGCATGTGTGATGCCTATGAAAGGTACAAGGACTCGCTTCGATTTTGCCTGCACCATGGATTACCAGTATGGATGCAGGTTCAGACTTTCTATAGCAATTTGAACCTCGATACCAGGCAGATGGTAGATGCTACAGCGGGTGGGGCCCTAAACAGTAAGACGTCAGAGCAAGCGTAAAATCTGATAGAGGAGATAGCCATGAACAACTACTAGTGGCAATCCTCTAGGAGTCAGCTAGTCAAGCAGGGAGTGGTTAACCAGTTAGATTCTATAGCAGCCTTGGCAGATCAGATGGAGCTTTTGGCCAAGAAAATAAACCAACTATAGATGCTGGTTCATGTAGCACAGGTAAACTGCGAGTTCTGTGGTGGCCTGCACTCCAGTGCAAACTGTAATGCAGGAGGTATGTTTGCTTCACGTTCCACTTCTTCTCCTTCTCCATCCTCTATTATTTATGCTGACCTTGAATAGGTAGACTATATGGGTAATGCACCTAGACAGCAGAATAATCCATACAGTAATACATACAACCCAGGTTAGCGCAATCATCCCAACTTCAGTTGGAGGAATAACAACACCTAGGGACCACCAAGTTTTCAGAGATTGCATCAGCAACAGCCCCAGCAGCAAGCTAGTCCATCCCAACTACCTCCACCTCAGGAAAAGAAGCCCAATCTCAAGGAGTTGCTGATGAAGTTTGTGTCGTCTATTGACAATAGGTTCCAGCAGACGAACAGTACACTTAGGAACCAGCAGGCCTCCATTCAGAATTTGGAGACTCAAATAGGCCAAATTTCTAGGATGTTGGCTGAGAGGGAGCTAGGGACTCTGCCTAGCACTACAGAGTCCAACTCGAAGGAGCATGTGAATGCAATCATGTTGTGGTCAGGTAAGTATGTTCCTCATCCTTCTTCTGTTTCTAATAATAATGCTGATGCACAGGTAGATTCAAGCAGGGAAGTTGAAGCTACCAAGGCAAAGGAACTAAAGAAGGAAGAGGCAAAAGAGATTCCACTAAGGGAATACTAGCCTAAAATTTCATACCCTGCTAGATTAAAGCAGGCGCAAGTCAAGCAGCAGTTTGGTAAGTTCCTGGATATTTTTAACCAACTACATATAAATTTACCTTTTGTAGAAGTTATTTCGCAGATGCCTTGGTATGTGAAGTTCTTAAAGGAGATTCTTAGCAACAAAAGAAAGTTTGAGGACTTGGCGTCTGTGATGCTAAATGAGGAATGTTCGGCAATTTTCTAGAACAAGTTACCAAAAAAGTGACATGATCCAGGGAGTTTTAATATTCCTTATGTTATAAGTAATTTATCTGTTAATGATGCTTTAGCTAATTTAAGGGCTAGCATTAATGTAATGTCATACAACCTGTTTGTAGAGTTGGGGTTGGGAGAGACCAAATCCACTAGGTTGAGTATACAATTAGCTAATAGATGTGTTAAGTATCCTAGGGGTATTGTAGAGAATGTGCTTGTAAAAGTGAATAATTTTATATCTCCTATTGATTTTGTGATCTTAGACATGGATGGTGAGAGTAGTGTACCCTTAATTCTAATTAGACCTTTTCTTGCAACATTTAGGGCAATGATAGATGTTTGTGATGGAAAGTTAAAACTTAGGGTAGGGGATGAGACTGTCACCTTTGACTTGCATAATTCCATAAGCCAATCTTTAGATCATAATAATATTGTGTATGTTGTTAATGTATTTGATGATGCTATTGAGACATAGTTGCAGGAAGTATTAATTGAAGACCCTCTACAAGTCACTTTGCCAAGGAGAGATGAGCATGAGCTGTCAAATGAGGAAGTGTTGGAGCAGCTTGAGTTTCTGTTAGCAAACGAGCCAAGCAACAATACTGATGAGTTTACTGTGATTGATAGGATAAGTGTGCAGAAGTTGAGGCCATCACTTGAGGAACTGCTAGTTCCCGATTTGAAAGAGCTTCCACAACATCCTGACTATGTGCATGTGGATGAGGATAACGAGCTGCCTGTCATTGCAGTAGCAGACTTGACACTGGTTCCATTGACACCCGAGGTGAGGGAAATGACATTACCCTCTTGAAAGAAGCACCTAAAAGCGATTGCTTGGAGGATTGCTAACATTCTAAGGATCCATAACTTGGCAGTTCAATTGCAGCATATGTCAAACCCGCACATGCAGGGAGTTATCACCGAGTCTAGCTAAATGACTCGAGAAGAAAAAGAAGCTCTTTTGGGATGCACCCCAACTTTTATTTAGTTTTGGAACATTTTTTCAGTTTTAGTTTTCATATTTTATTTAATTTTTATTTTCAGTTTCTATTATTTCTTTATTTTCCATTTTCAGCTCCTGTCGAGGACCCACCGAATCTCCACTCCACTAGCCTCGGCGGATGATCAGGCCAGTCCCCCACTTTGTTTTACACTGAGGATAATGTGTTCTTCAAGTTTGGGGTGGGTGTGGGTAAACCGTATGTTCTCTTCTCTTTCCTATGACTTTTGGATGTGTCTAAAATTGCTATCAATGGTGTTATATATTGTTAGGATGTTAGGACCTATGTTCTTCATGTCGCTTAAGCTTAGTTTGTTCTATTGTAATTAATTATTTAATTCACATACTTATAATTGATTATCTCTCTCAATTTTTATTCTTGGAAAGCAATTTCACTTTGTTCAATATATCACTTTGGTCGGGTTAAATCGGTGCTACTTGAGTTCTTTGCAAATTTCTAGCCTTTATCTTTGAACTTTGATTATGTCAATTTCTTATACCATTTATATGATGATTCAATTGATAATTTTCAAAACTAGTTGCAAATTTTAGTGACTTCAAACGTGAGTTTTTAAACCAAAATTTGAGCATCTATTGCAGTTATGCTCATGATTTTTCTTGTTTGAGTGTGCGCTGTACTTAATTTTGTTTCTAAAACTTGCTCTGTAATGCTTGTTGAAGTTACATAAATTTTTGAATACCGTTAGATGATTTGGGCACTTAAGATTCACCATATTTGGACAAAAGCCTACCTTTTGTTTCAATTAATCAGCCAGTTTTGAGCCTGAATCTTTTCTTCATGATTTACACCTATACATTATATTTATATTATTCTCTATATTTGTCTTTTCTTCTACCCTGTATGATGAATAATTATGTGATATGCTTCTTCTTTTATGGAATTATAGTGTCTAATTTTGTTATAAATTCACTTAGTCCTTTTAATCATTCCTTGATGCTCCCTTCAATCCAAATTGTATAACTATTCTCTTTGTTTGTGTCATTAACCATGCAGCCCCTATGTAACTGCTGTGGCATATAAAAAAAAAGAGAAAAAAATTTAACCAAGTGTTTATTGTGCTTCTTTCTTAGTTCTTTTCTCTTTTAGATTCAATTCTTTAGGCATCCTCTACTTCAAATAAGGCTTAGTGAGTACTTCTATTGATTTGGCATTCAGTTCCTAGAACATTCATTCTAAATAATTACATGATTTTTCAGTATACTTTACACTTCTATCCAAATACTCTTACCTTTACCTTAGCCACATTTCAACCCTTGTAAAGACCTTTGGTTTTGGTATTCATTTATTCGTAGTAGCGAAGATGTGGTTTATGAGAAAGCTTATGGTAAACAAGTTTTGTGCAGCTGCATTGAGGGAATCTTTTTGTTTACCTGTAAACACTACGAGTGATTTGAGAGATTCCTATGAGGTAATGGTTCCTAGTCTTTAATGTTGAGTTGTTATGTAAGTTGTACTTTGAGATGGTATTATTATAGTTCTTCTTTGAAGGTGTATGATGTGTTTAGCTACTTGAATTTGATTCTTTATATGTTGAATAAGGTTAAGTTTTGAACCTTAGCTTGAATTTTGAAGGGTGATTGTTGCTTGTATATGTATTGAGTTATTGATTGCTTGAGGACAAGCAAAAGCTTAAGTGTGGGGTGATTTGATATGCATTGTGTTACACATGTTTATATATCCAATTACCTGTATGTTTGTGCATATTTATCTTGTTTTATGCCATAATCACCTGTGTTTTGGTTCCTTTTATGTTTCAGGTGATCATTGATGAACATTATTACTGTTTGAGGGCGATACGTGTGAATATGGACCAGAATTCATTAAAATTGGACTAAGGCCCTCATCAAGGTTGAGCACGACCTAGACTCTGGTCGTGCTGAACCATTGGCCTTTAATCTTCAAATATGGCCTTTTGGCATGGTTTCCGAGGCACGATTAGCGAGCAAGGGATTGATTTTGGGACTCCAAGGTTGAGCACGACTTAGACTTCACCCGTGCTGACTAGCACGGGCTTGACCACAACTATGCTGAGACACTTATATAGGCAAATTCGATTTCTTTTGTGGGGGTTGATTTTCTAACCTTAGATCTCATATACGTGCATGAGCCACCTCTTTCCAAACTTTAGTATTCAACTTTGGGAGACCATTTCGCATATTGAAGGACAGATTTCAGTGGTTCAATCATCACATTGAAGATCAAGAGTGGATTTTGAGGCATTCAAGAGGCAATTCGAGGTTCATTATTCAGATTTGGATATTTAGGACTGTTCATCTAATTTGAAGAAGAAGGGTGTACATGTTTCCAATTTTTTCTTATGCATTTTTTCTTTATTTTTTGTTATTCGTTAGCATGAGTAACTAGAGCTGTTGAATCGTTAGGAAGAGATTCCATCGTTTAGGTTCTTAGGCTTAGGAATTCGGTGTTTTCGAGAAGGAACTTGAATTCAATTTAGAATTCGCTCACGGGTAATTACAATTGCCAATCAATCTAATTTATATCTTTGCTAAAATCCAACTAGCTTAGGTCCCCCCTTGGGTTTGCTTTCTTTCCTTGATTGTTTCACTAAACCTTTGCAGATTACTTGGCATTTAACTAATCATTTAGCTTGCATCTAGTCGTAGATTAGTAACTTCGTCACTATTATTTAAGGTTAGATAATATAAGACACTGGAGTAGTTCTAGGCTTACCCTTTCCTGAGAATATGACCTTGATACTTGCCATTAGTGCTAGTCTGCATCGATAAGTTCACTACCTTAGATTGTAGCTGCATAAATAGCGCATCAGCAGTAAATTTCTGAGTATGAGAAAACAACCCTATGAAACTGGTATATTTATGAATATGAGAAAATAACCCCGTAAGAGTAGTATATTTGTTAGTATGAAAGAGTAACCCCGTAAAAGGGGTATATTTTTTAATATGAGAACAACCACGTAAGATGAGTATATTTAAAAATATTAGAGAATAACCCCGGAAATGGGGTATATTTATGAGTATTAGAGAACAACCTCGTAAAAGGAGTATATTTATGAATATAAGAAAATAGCCCCGTACGAGCAATATATTTGTGAGTGTGTGCAAGCAAGCCCATAATAGAGGTGTATTTTTTAATATGAGAAAACAGCCCCGTAAGAGAGGTATATTTATAAATTTTAAAAAACAACGAGTACAAGAGGTATATTTGTGAGTATGAGATAGCAACCCTATAAAGGGAAATATTTTTCAATATAAGAGAATAACACCGGAAGTGGGTTATATTTGTGAGTTAAAGAAAACAAACCCATAACACGAGTATATCTATGAATATGAGAAAACAAACCCATAACACGAGTTAAAGAAAACAAACCCATAACCCGTAAGAGGGGTATATTTTTTATTATGAGAAAACAACCCTGTAAAATGTATGAGTTTGTTAATATATGAAAACAACCACGTAAGTGGGATATATTTGTGAGTACGAGAAAATAACCCCGTAAAAGGGGTATGTTTCTAAATATAAGAGATCAACCTCGTACGAGAGATATATTTATGAGCACTAAAGAGCAACCCCGTAAAAGGGGTATATTTATGAATATGAGAAAACAACCCTGTACGAGTAGTATATTTGTCAGTATGAAACAGTAACCCCATAAAAGGGTATATTTATGAATACGAGTAGTATATTTGTCAATGTGAAAGAGTAAGCCCATAAAAGGGGTATCTATCTTAATATGAGAAAACAACCCTGTAAAAGGGGTATATTTGTGAGTATGTGAAAATAAGCGCGTAAAAAAGGTATATTTATGAATATGAGAAAATAATCCCATAAGAGTGGGATATTAGTGAGCATAAGAAAACAACCCCGTAACTCAAGTATATTTATGAATATGAGAAAATATCCCCGTGATAGCGGTATATTTGTGAGTATGAGAAAATAATCCTATAAATATGGTAAATTTATAAACATTAGAAAATAATCCCGTAAGAGGGGTATATTTTTTAATATGACAATACAACCCCGTAAGAGTGGTAAATTAGTGAATATGAGAAGATAACCCCATAAGAGTAGTATATTTATGAGTATGAAAGATTAACCCTGTAATAGGGGCACATTTCTAAATATGAGAAAACAACCCCATAAGAGGGGTATATTTATAAACATGAGAAACCAACCCGTAAGAGGGGTATATTTTTTAGTAAAAGAAAATGACATCGTAAAAAAGGTATATTTATGAATATTAGAAAACAACCCTGTAAGAGTGAAATATTTATGAGTATCAAAGAGCAACCCCGTAACAGTGGTATATTTCTTAATGTTGCAAAACAACCCCGTAAGAGGGGTATTATTGTAAATATTTAAAAATAACCCCGTAAGAGCGGTATTTTTGACAGTATGAGAAAATAATACCATAACACGGGTATATTTATGAATATGAGAAAACAACCCGTAATAGGCTATATTTTCTAGTAGGAGAAAACAACCACGTAACATAGCTATATTTATGAATATGTGAAAACAACCCTATAACATGGATATATTTGTGAGTATGAGAAAATGACTGCGGAAAAGGGGTATATTTATTAATATGAGAAACCAACCCCGTAAAAGTGGTGTATTTGTGAGTATGAAAAAAGAACCCCATACCATGGGTATATTTATGAATATGGCTAAATAACTCCGTAATAGGGGTATATTTGTAAGTATGAGAAAATAAACCCGTAAAAAGGATATATTTATGAATATGAGAAAACAACCCATAAGAGTGGTATATTTGCGAGTATGAAAAAGCAACACCGTAACAGGGGTATATTTCTTAATATGAGAAAACAACCTTGTAAGAGGGGTATATTTGTAAACATTTAAAAATAACCCCGTAAGAGTAGTATATTTGTGAATATGAAAGAGTGTCCTTGTAAAAAGGATATATTTTTTAATAGGAAAAAATAATCCCGTAAGAGGAGTATATTTGTAAATATTAAAAAAATCCCATAAGAGGGGTATATTTATGAGTATTAGAGAACAACCCCATAAAATGGTATATTTATAAATATAAGAAAACAGCCTGCACAAGTTGTATATTTGTGAGTGTACGGAAGCAACCCTGTAAAAGGGGTGTATTTTTTAATATGAGAAAACAATCCCGTAAGAGGAGTATATTTGTAAATATTAAAAAACAAACTACTAAGAGATGTATATTTGTGAGTATGAGATAACAACCCCTTAAAAGGGAATATTTCTCAATATAAGAGAATAACATCGGAAGTGAGTTATATTTGTGAGTATGAGAAAACAACCCCGTAACAAGGGTATATCTATGAATATGAGAAAATAACCCCGAAAGAGGGGTATATTTATGATTATGAGAAAACAATCCCGAAAACTAGATGAATTTGTCAATATAAAGAAACAGCCCCATAAGTGGAGTATATTTATGAGTATGAAAAAACAACAGCATAAAAGGGGTATATTTATTAATATAAGAAAACTACCCTATAAGAGGGGTATTTTGCGAGTATGAGAAAATAACCCCATAGAAGGGGTATATTTTTAATATGAGAAAAGAACCCCGCAAGAGGGGTATATTTATAAATATTAGAAAATAACCCCATAATAGGGGTATATTTGTGAGTATGAGAAGACAAACCCGTAAAAAGGGTATATGTTTTAATATGTGAAAACAACCCCATAGGAGGAGTATATTTATAAATATTAAAAAATATCCTCGTGAGAGTGGTATATTTGTCAGCATAAGAAAACAACCCAGTATCTTGAGTATATTTTTTATTATGAGAATACAACCCCGTACGAGGGGTATATTTGTAAGTATGAGAAAATAGCTCCGGAAAAATCAGTATGTTTATGAATTTGAGAAAACAACCCCGTAAGAGGGATATATTTGTAAGTACGAGAAAACAACCCCTAACACGGGTATATTTATGAATATTAGAAAACAACCGCGTAAGCGGGTATATTTGTGAGTATGAAAGAACAACTGCGTAAAAGGGGTATACTTATGAATATGAGAATGTAACCCCACAAGAGGGGTATATTTCTGAGTATAAGAAAACCATCCTGTAAAAGGGGTATATTTATGAATATGAAGAAACAACACATAAGAGCGGTATGTTTGTGAGTATCAAAGAACAATATTGTAAAATGGGTATATTTCATAATATGAGAAAATAACACTGTAAGAGTGGTGCATTTATAAATATTAAATAATAACCCCGCAAGAGCGGTATATATATGAGTAGGAGAAAATAACCCTATAACACGGGTATATTTATAAATATGAGAAAACTACCCTATAAGAGCGGTATATTTGTGAGTATGAGAAAAGAACCTCGTAAAAGGGGTATATTTATGAATACGAGAAACCTACCCCGTTAAAGTAGTATATTTGTAAGTGTGAAAGAGTAATCTTGTAAAAGGGATATATTTTTAATAGGAAAGAACAACCCTATAAGAGAGGGTACATTTGTGAGTATTTGAGAACAACTCTGTAAATGAGGTATATTTATGAATATAAGAAAACATCCACGTGCGTGTTAGATGTATGTCCTAAAAGCCAATTGGACTTTTGCTTTTTGATTTATACATTGTGATATGATTATGTAATAAATATTTTTTTTTTTAATGACAGTTGTCTATCATTCATTTTTGTAGTAATATAATTATATTGAATAAGTCTAATAATATTTATTAAAGACTCCATTCTCAAGAGTTGAGAATATGAGTGACGAATGATCTTTAGAATAAATATTATAAAATAGTTCTTAGTCGTAAGATTAAATATTCGACATCTTTAATCCGGAAGACCAACATAATGCATTTAACCCTATGACTGGTTACACTTACTTTATTACCTTTATTGATGATTTATCATGGTATGGGTATTTGTATCTTATGAGATACAAGTTTGAATCCTTTAAAAATTTTAAGGAATTTAAAGCTAAAATAGAGAATCAGACAGGCCTAAGTATTTAAAGCCCTTCGATCTGATTGAGATAGTGAATATTTAAGTAGTGAGTTTGATCAATTCCTAAAGGAACATGGCATTGTTTCACAACTTACTCTTCCTGGAACACCACAATTGAATGGTGTATCTGAAAGGAGGAATCACACCTTGTAAGACATGGTACGATTAATAATGAGCTTTACTGATATACCTACTTCCTTTTGGGAATATGTCCTCCGTACAACGTATACCTTTTGAACAGAGTACCTTCCAAGTTTGTTCCTAAAATTCCATATGAGATATAGAATGCCAAGGAACCTAGTCTTAAACATGTTAAGATTTAGGGTTGTCCAGCTTTTGTGAAAAAGCTAAAAGTGGACAAATAGGAAGCCCGAGTTGTTAAAGGGAGATTTTTTGGATATCCTAAAGAAATAAAAGGATGTTATTTCTATCCTCCTGTTGATATGACCATTGTTATTAGCATAGATGTTCTCTTTCTTGAAAAACAGTTTATTCAAGATAGTAGGAGCAAAAGGAAGATAGAACTCGATGAAGTGTCATCTGAACAACGAATCATTCAAGAACCAATCAATGAACTTGTGCCTATCAACCCTGTCATTGTATTACCTCGAAGATCTAATAGAATTTCTCATCCATTAGAGATGCAGATCATATAGATGATTCTACTAGTTAAGAATAAGTAATATCATATATTGATTCTAGTAAATGGCATAAGGCAATGAGATCAGAAATGCATTCCATGTATAAGAACGGAGTTTTAGATCTTATAAACCCTTTTGAAGGTATTGTACCTATAGGGAATAAATGGGTTTATTAGAGAAAGATTGGTTCTGATGGGAAGCTTGAAACCTTCAAAGCAAGGCTAGTGGCGAAAGGGTATCGCCAAATGCAATGAATTGACTATGAGGAACCTTTCTCTCTTGTAGCCATGTTTAAATCCATTAGGACTTTATTAGCTATTGTTGCATACTATGATTATGAGATTTGGCAGATGGATGTCAAAATAGCCTTCCTTAATGGATACATTGAGGAGGACATCTATATAGACCAACCTAAGGGTTTTGAATCCAAAGGTACTCATAATCAAGTATACAAGCTTAAGAGATCCATTTATGGTCTTAAGCAAGCTTCGAGAAGTTGGAACATCCATTTTGATGATGTAATCAAATCGTGTTGTAATATAAAAATATGGATGAACCATGTGTGTACAAGAAGGTTAGTAGGAGTGCTATCACTTTTCTTGTACTTTATCTAGATGACATATTGTTGTTCGGAAATGATATAGGCATGTTGACTTCCACAAAAGTATATTTGACAAGGACTATAGGCCTTTCCCGAGGTCTTTACTTAGACAAGGTATTGAAAAAATTCAACATGCTTGATTCTAAAAGAGGATTGTTACCTTTTAGGGATGGTATTCGTCTTTCAAAAAACATCTCCAAAGATATCTGATGAAAGAAACAGATGGTCAGGATTCCATATGCTTCGGTAATTGGAAGTCTAATATATGCTATGTTGTGTATTAGGCCAGACATTGCCTATGTTGTCAGTATGACTAGCAGGTTTCAGTCTAACCCAAGCGAGGAGCACTAGGCGGCGGTCAAGAATATCTTTAAGTACTTACAAAGAACAAAATGTATTCTTGACATATGGTGGAGGACAATTGAATTTACATGGTTATACGGATTCTGATTTTCAATCAGATGTGGATGATAGAAAGTCTATCTCAGGATTTGTATTTATATGTAATAGAGGAACAATAAGTTGGAAAAGTTCCAAACAGGATGCTACTATAGACTCTAATACAGAGGTTAAGTATGTTACTGCATCTAATGCAGCAAAGGAAGCGGTTTGGATTAAGAAGTTCGTGACAAAACTTGGAATGGTTCTAACAATCGAGTTAGTAGTACCTATCTTCTGTGACAATAATAGGGCTATTGCATTAGCCAAGGAACTTAGGTCTCATTAGAAATCCAAACATATCGAAAGACACTTTCATATCATACGTGAAATCGTTGGTAGAGGCGATATAGCCATGCAAAGAATAGAATTAGATCATAATGTAGCTGATCCCTTTACCAAAGCTATGAAGCAAATACATTTAGAATGCCATCTAATGAAGATGGGTTTCAGATACTGTCCCGATTGGCTTTAGTACAAGTGGGAGATTGTTAAATGTATGTCCTAAAAGCCAATTGGACTTTTATTTTTTGGTTCATACATTATGATTTTATTATGTAATCAATATCTTTTTAATGGTAGTTTTCTATCATTCATTTTTGTAGTAATATAATTATTAAATGAGTGACAAATGATCGTTAGAATAAATATTATAAAATAGTTCTTGGTCGTAGGATTAAACATTCGACATCTTTAATTTGGAAGACCAACATAATGCGTTTAACCCTATGATTAATATAAGATACTAATATATATAGAATGGTGAGTCTCATGCCATTTAGTATGATTTACTAAGTTTATCATTATAGGTCACTTGTCAGACGAGTGGATTGTCATGACTTGGAAAAATAATGAATCACATGGATGATTTACTCAAGTCATTGATTCATTATTAAGTTATGATGGTGTAACTAATCCTCAGACCTGAGGTGACAGAGTTGTCTCATGAATGTGTAATTGGAATCTACTTATGCTTTAGGTATCTGTTCATACCTAGAGTAGGTACTTGCAGATAGTGGCTCCAGTTGCATAAGCATGGAGGCAGGTGTTCATCAATAAGGAATCCATTGCCTTGGGTAAACAAGGAGAATATCCTATGTAATTCGGTAACATCTTGACTAAGAAATCCTTAGCCGAGGTAATTATGATTAATGGAAAAGGGGTTTTTGCATTAATCATATTTAGTCAAGATGTATCTTAGATTTGATCATAGAATCAAGTTAGTGGATTTGACTATTCCATGATCCTCACTTGATGAGGATATTGTTCAATGGAATGATTTAATTACACGGTAATCATAAATAAAGGGTATATGGATAATCAATGCCTTTATTATTAATTGGGTAATTATAATATGTTATTAGACATCACTTATAATTTATGGGAACACACCATAAAAGAGGTATATTTATGCTTGTGAGAAAACAACCCCGTAAGAGTGGTATATCTGCGGATAAGAAAGAGCAACCCCGAAATAGGGGTAAATTTCTTAAAATGAGAAACAACCCCGTACAGTATATTTGTGATTATGAAAAAATAATCCCGTAAGAGTAGTATATTTTTAATATGAGAAAACAATCCCGTAACTCGGCTATATTTATGAATATGAGAAAGCAACCACGTACGAGGGCTATATTAATGAGTATGAGAGGACAACTTCGTAAAGAGGGTATATTTATGCATATGAGAAACCAACCCCGTAAGAGGGGTGTATTTGTGAGTATTAGAAAATAAGCTCGTACCACAGGTATATTTATGAATATGAGAAACCAACCTTGTAACAGGGGTATATTTATGAGTATGAGAAAACAAGCCCGAATAAAGGGTATATTTATGACTATGAGAAAATAACCCCGTAAGATTGGTATATTTGCGAGTATGAAAGAGCAACACCGTAACACAATTATATTTCTTAACATAATAAAACAACACCGTAAGAGGGGTATATTTGTAAATATTTGAAAATGACCCAGTAAGGGCAGTATATTTATGAATGTGAGAAAACACCCCCATAACATAAGTATATTTATGAATCTGGGAAAACAACCGGATAAAAAGGATATATCTATCAATATAAGAAAACAACCCCGTAAAAGGGGTATTTTTAGGAGTATGAGAAAACAACCCCGTAATGAGGGTATATTTGTTAATATGAAAAGACAACCCTATCAAAGGGGTATATTATTCAATATAAGAAAACAACCCCGTAAGTGCGATATATTTGTGAGTATAAGAAAACAACCACATAATAGGGGAATATTTATGAGTATGAGAAAACAACCCCGTAAATAGGTACATTTATGAATAAGCAACCCTGTAAGAGGGGAATATTTGTGAGTATGTTTATCGAAGGAAATTGCCTCTTATAAAAGAGGTATATTTTTTAATATTAGAAAACAAACTAGTAAGAACGGTATATTTGGAGTATGAGAAACAATCCCGTACCACCGGTATATTTATGAATATCATAAAATAATCTTGTGAGAGGGCTATATTTATGAGTATGAGAAAACAAGCTTGTAAAAGGGGTATATTTATGAATATGAGAAAACAACCCCGTAAGAGTGGTATATTTGCGAGTATGAAAGAGCAACCCCGAAATAGGGGTATATTTCGTAATATGAGAAAATAACCCCATAAGAGGGGTATGTTTGTAAGTATTTGAAAATAACCCCATAAAGGCGGTATATTTGTGAGTATGAGAAAACAATCAAGTAACATAGTTATATTATGAGAAAACAATCAAGTAACATAATTATATTTATGAATATGAGAAAACAACCCTATAAGAGTGGTATATTTTTTAATATGAGAAAACAACCCCGTAATTGTGGTATATTTGTGAGCAAAAGAAAATAACCATGTAACTCGGGTATATTTATGAATAAGAGAAAACATCCCCGTGAGAGTAGCATATTTGTGAGCACAAGGAAACAAGCCCCTAACTTGGGTATACTTATGAATATGAGAAAGCAACCTCGTACGAAGGTAACCCCACACTTAACTCATTGCTTGTCCTCAAGCAATCAAAAGTAAAATAAGAAAAATAAACCACTAAGGAACAACACTTAAATTGATAAACAAGCTAGGGAGCTCCTGTACATATCCTTAACAAGCGTAAGTCAAACAAAAAGAAACGAAGCAATCAATTCAAGTATCACAACCAAGATGCCAATAATTCACAAAATACTGTCTCAACAAAAATTATTCAGAACCAACTCCTCACAAGATTCACTCTAAATCACTCAAAGTGTTTAAAGGATAGTGTTTAATCGCTCAATGCATCAACTACTGCCTTACTTACTATATGCTTGCTCTTAAATCCTACTCCTACCACTTATGAAGAGTCAACAACCATGTCAAGAGGTCTTTATAAGGGTTTTAATGGGGATTAGGTAGGGGTAGGTAAATTTGGTAAGAGTTGAACCTATGGTATTCTGCAATGAAATACATGACCTGCACACAAGCCACAATGATCACAAAGGGTAAACAATGGACAGTAGTCCAAGGTGGGCAATAGGAAGTCAAAATGTTTAGCTCACTTACTTTCTTTCTTTTCATCAACTTTCCCTCTTATTCTTCTATTTATTTATTTATTTTTGGATTTAATCATAAGGGAAGAACATTCACATAATAGAGTGAATTTCTTTTGGATTGAAGAAAGCTACTATAAGATTCCACAATATTCCCAAGACAAAAATTCCCAATAAAAACAACTCATGTGCAGAATCATAACCCAAAGCAGAATAAAACTAAGTGGTAATGGAATATGATAAAAAAAATGGTGAAAGAGGGGATTATCTACAGAATCAATAAACGAATGAAGGCTATTTGGCTAGAATGAAAAACCTAAGTGCCTCTATCATACCAAAGTGTTAAACTCTCCTTGTGGCCCTCGTAAGTTTTACCGAGCAAGTTCTAAAAGTAAAGACAGTAATTGGCACTCTCAACAATAAATAAATACAAGCATATAAAGTGTATCCTTACAATTTAGGCTCAATTTCTCACAAGTGTGCTTTTGAGTAGGTTCCAAACAAAAATCATTAAAATAGAATTAAATAAACCAAAGCAACTTAGTGCAAAACTCAAACTAATTATCTTACATTCTTCCGCAAGACTGGACACTATTGGTTTTACCCGATCACATGGACATAAATAAGAATTCTAAATCAAGTCAACAGTAAGAGCATCGAAACAAAGTGAAAAATTTTCAAAATTTTATAAAAAATTGCACAAAGAATAAACAAATAACTAAGATGGGATAAATATCACCCACCCCACACTTAAAGGACACACTGTCCCCAGTGTACAAAATATAAGAAATGAAAAAGGAAAAGAAAAACAAATACTGCCCGGACTATGGCTCCAAAGTGAAAAGAGGTGCATCATCAGGGATATTAGGGCGTTGGCTAGTCTGTGGTAGAGGAGTGGCTGGAAATAATAAAATAAAGAATTAAAATCGAAACTGAAACAAAAATTAAATAAAATATGAAAACTAAAACTAATAAAATGTTCCAAAACAAAAGGTTAAAATATTAGAGATTAAAGATAAAAATTGGGGTGCCTCCCAAAAGCGCTTCTTTTTTATGTGATGAGTCTTCTTAGCTGGACTTATGGTGAAAAGCAAACGGGCGTGATCGACGACCATCTATCCTTCTTCCAAGCAAATGGATTCAAGTATCCGCTTAGAGGGATAATCGTCAATTTCCTCTTCCGACCGCTGTCAAGCCGCCGATGATGGGCAAAACTCGCTCCTCGTATAATTGCACTTAGTCATGATGCTCTAGGGGCTCTTCCAATTTGAAAGCTGAAGTTTCACTAATTGGAAGGATCGACGGTTGAGCAATTTCTTTAAGAACATCGATGGTTTTCTCTAGTCCTTGGCTTGGTTCACTTGCTAGAAGAAACTCGAGCTCCTCCAAGACTTCTTCATTGGATAACTCGTGCTCATCTTCCATGGTCGAAGGGACTTGTGGAAAATCCACCAAAAATTCCTTTAACTGCAACTCAGCATCATCAACTGTGCATTCCCGTTGATAGTCTTTCAGAGGAATCATATTTGCCTCTTCCTTTTCTAGTTCTATCTCCATATTCAAAGAGTCGTCCTGCACAGAAGCATCATTGTCAAACATAATAGATAACCCAGAAAAATTCTCACCTGAACGCAAAGTGACGGCGCTCAAGTGTTCCTCGAATTCAGTAGCGTTTGATGGAGTTCCCAATTGCTCTTCAGCTAGTAACTTGAAGATTAAGCCTACTTGATGCTCTATGTTGTTAATCGAGGCTTGTTGATCTTCAAGTATCCTCTCTGTTTGTTGGAATCTATCCTCAAGACTTGCAATAAACCTCATCATCAGCTCCTCTGACACTAACTCTTCACCTTGAGTTGATGGTGCAAGATTAGGCTGCTGAAATTCTGGTGGTTCTTGGCATCTAAGCTCCATCCAAAGGGTGAATGAGTGCTCCATTCTTGATTGTAGGTGCTTCCATACGAGTCATTTGGCCAACTTCCCATATAATTCACCTGTTCATAGTCATAAGAACAATGAGCAACATCACTATACAATGGACAATCATTACTCAAATGTAAACCATAACAAAATCCACAAAAAACCTGAGATGAAAGGATAGGAGTGGAGAGTTGATCGGTAGCCCTGCAAAACGATTCCACTCGAGCTTCTAAAGATGCACGGGTATCCCAATTTTTAGCACTCTTTTGGTTCCTGATCCTATTTTCCAACATGCCATACAAAGAGTTTAGCATTGAACCTCCTTATCATCCACTATCTGAATCATAAACTTAACTAAACAAATATGTACAAACAAAACAGAAATAAATATAAATAAAAAAAGGCTAAATTAACAAATAGCAAATTTCACTCTAGTTTTCAAACAATTCCCCGGCAACGGCGCCAAAAACTTGATGCGTGCTACTTGTGTTAGCTACAATTTAAAGCAGTGTACCTATCGATGCAGTCTAGCACTAATGGCAAGTATCAAGGTCGTATTCCTTGAGAAAGTGAAAACCCAGAGTTATTCCTTTGTTCTTTGTTATATTAACCTAAAATGAGTGATGAATAATTTCTAAACTAACTAATAGCTACAAGCTAAATTCTAAGGGAGATGCAGGAGTAATTGATAACTAAAATAACCAAGACAAGAAAGCAGAGCCAAAGGGAACCTAAACTAGTTGACAATCAAACAAAAGATAAAGGATTGGTGAGTCTAATTATGCTACCCGTGGACAAATTCTTAACCGAATTCGGTTTCTCTCTCGAGATAATCGAATTCCTAAACCTAATAACCTAAAGTTGGAATATCTTCCTAACGATTGATTCTTAAATTAGCATTAAGCTTTAACCCGCCTCTATTAAGCTTTGTTAATTCTTAATCCGGCTAGTTAATTATCCTTATCTCTAAGTGATTATTAACCAGTTCTTGCTATTCAAAATTCTAATTGCCAAATGGACTTCTCAATCACACAAAGCAGTCTAAACACACAATTCACAACGTCTCATGAATAATGCATTATCTTATTAATACTGAAAGCAAGAAGAATACAAAACTAACCCAAACAATCCAACAATATAATACTAAGCCAACATAGTAAAGAAATCCCAATGGATTTAATCAATCTAGCTAATCATGTTCATTATCAAAATATACAAAATTCAATTACAGCAATGAGTAAAGGTAGAGAAAACCCGATTACACCCTTGGATGAGAGTAAAAAGTCCCAATTCCTCTTGCTCAAATTGAATCGATTCTTTTTCCTCTTGCTCGATTTGAAAACCAATCAACGAACCTCGCCTAATCTTCAATCTTTGAAGGGAATCCGATTGAAACCTTGATCCAAGTCTCCTTTTCCCGTGGTTCCAGCTCAGAAAACCCTTAAAAAGAGAAATATTAGGGTTTGGGACGTTCTCCCCCCGCTCTCCTTCGTTCTTTCCTCTCTTCTTTCTTTTAATTAATTTCCCTTGTCGCGGCTGTGTTGATGCCCGTGTTGGTTATGCCCGTGTTACTCTCTGTGGCCGTGCTCCCTAAAACTTTTGTTTCTTTGATGTTTGATGCACCAACACGACCGTGTTGGTGCACGTGTTGGGAACACAGCCAGTGTTGAAACCAACACGGCCATGTTCAGATTAGGGATGTGCAAACTCGACTTGTTTCGGCAACTTTGACGTCCAATTCTTCCCTTTATCACTCTTTGACTTCTTTTGGACCTAAAGCACACAAAAAAATGCATAGGGTGAGTATTGGGACTAATTCACATCCAAATGTACATAAATTCTACCTTAAAATCCCTATTTAGATGTGTGTATTCTACGCACATCAGAAGGCTATATTAGTTAGTATGAGAATACAACTATGTAAAAGGGGTATATTTATGAATTTGAGAAAACAACCCCGTAATGAGGGTATATTTGTTAATATGAAAAGACAACCCTATCAAAGGGGTATATTATTCAATATAAGAAAATAACCCCGTAAGTGCGGTATATTTGTAAGTATGAGAAAACAACCACATAAGAGGGGAATATTTGTGAGTATGAGAAAACAACCCCGTAAATAGGTACATTTATGAATAAAGAGGGGTATATTTGTGAGTATGAGAAAACAACTCCGTAAGAGTGTCATATTTGCGAGTATGACAGAACAACCCCATGATAGGGGTATATTTCTATAGATGAGAAAACAACCCCTTGAGAGGGGTATACTTGTAAATATTTGATAATAACCCCGTAAGGGCGGTATATTTGTGAGTATGAGAAAACAACCCCGTAAGAGGTGTATACTTTTTAATATGAGAAAACAGCCCCGTAAGAGTGGAATATTTGTGAATATGAGAAAATAACCCTTAAGAGTAGTATATTTGTGAGAATGAAAGAGTAAATCCGTAATAGAGGCATATTTCTTAATATGAAAAAACAACCCCATAAGAGGGGTATATTTGTGAATATGAGAAAGCAACCCCGTAAGTGGGGTATACTTATGAGTATGAGAAAAGGATGGTGTAAAAGGGGTATGTATATGAATATGAGAAAACAACCCCGTAAGAGTAGAATATTTGCAAGTACGAAAGAGCAAACCCATAATGAGAAAAAGAACCCCATAAGTGGTGTATATTTATAAATATTTAAAAATAACCCCATAAGAGTAGTATAGTTGTGAGTATGAGAAAATAATCCCGTAACACGGGTATATTTATGAATATGAGAAAACAATCTCGTGAGTAGGTATATTTGTGAGTAGGACAAAACAACCTTGTAAGATGGGTATATTTATGAATAGGAGAGACTAACCTAGTAAGAGGGGTGTATTTGTGAGTTTAAGAAAACGAACCCGTAAAAGGTGTATATTTATAAATATGACAAAAACAACCCTATAAGAGTAGGATATTTTTGAGTATGCAAAAGCAACCCCGTAATAGGGGTATATTTCTTAATATGAGAAAACAACTTCGTAAGAGGGTTATATTTGTAAATATTTGAAAACAAACCTGTAAGAGAGGTATATTTGTCAGTATGAAAAAACAACCCCATACCACCGGTATATTTATGAGTATGAGAAAAGAACCCCGTAAGAGGGGTATAGTTGTGAGTATGAGAAAACCAGCCTATAAAAAAGGGTATATTTATGAATATGAGAAAACAACCTTGTAAAAGTGGTATATTTGCGTCTATGAAAGAGCAACACCAGAACAGGGGTATATTTCTTAATAAGAGAAAATAACCCCGTAAGAGGGATATAATTGTAAATATTTAAGGGCGATATATTTGTGAATGTGAGAAAACAACCCCATAACCCAGGTATATTTGTGAATATGGGAAAACAATCACATAAAAGGAATATATTTATCAATATAAGAAAACAATTCTGTAAGAAGGGTATTTTTAAGAGTATGAGAAAACAACCCCGTAAAAGGGGTATATTTATGAGTATGAGAAAATAACTCTATAAATGTGGTAAATTTTTAAATATTAGAAAGCAACCCCGTAAGAGGAGAATATTTGTGAGTATTAGCAAATAATCCCGTGAAAGAGGTATATTTATGAATATAGAAAAACAACCCCGTAAAAGGGGTAAATTTATAAATATAAAAAAACAACCTCGCAAGAGGGATATTTTTAGGAGTATGAAAAAGCAACCCCGTAAAATGGGGATGTATTCGTGATAGAGTTCGATGGTCAGTGGGATTGGTACTTAGCATTGATTAAGTTAGCTTATAACAACAGCTACCATGCAAGCATCGAGATGGCCCCTTATAAGGCATTATACGACTAGAAGTGCAGATCTCTTGTGTGTTGGGAAGAAGTTGGCAAACAAAAGTCAGGAGGGCCGAAGTTAGTTCAGATCACCTCAGAGAAGATTCCTATTATCCGCCAGTGGCTGAAGACAACTTTCAACAAGCAGAAGAGTTATGTGGACCCGAAGCGAAAGCACGTGGAGTTCAGTATTAGGGAGTATGTGTTCTTGAAGGTGTCTCAAATGCGTGATGTGATACGGTTTGGCAAGAAAGGCAAGTTGGCCCCTCGTTATATGGGACCCTTTGAGATTATTGACAAGATTGGACAGGTAGCATATAAGTTGGACTTGCCGCCGAATTTCTCACATGTGCATCCAGTATTTCATATGTCCATGTTGAGAAAGTACATTTTGGATCCTTCGCACGTGTTACAGCCTCAATATGTGGAAGTAAGTGAAGACTTGACCTACAAGGAGCAAAAGTTCACCAACTACGCTCTATGGTTATACCGATGGTTAAGGTGTTGTGGCAGAACCATTCGTCAGAGGAGTGTACTTGAAAAACCAAACAGGAGATGAGGGACCTCTACCCTTATTTATTTCAATCCTGAGGTAAGCCTTGCTTCCCTCAAATTCGAGGATGAATTTTTTTAAATAGGAGAGAATGTAATACCCGTAAATTTTTCTTAAAGTTTAATTTCTTTATTCTCGGGAAAATTTGGTAAATTAATATTTTGCATGAATAAATGGGTACCATTTATTTTAACATTCCCAAATAATTATATTATATTAAGTTGTGGATTTAAATAATCAAGTTAAAATATTATTAAGTTGAATTATTTTGACTAATAAGAGTATATAAATATATAGTTATATTTAAGTGTAATTTGTAGGGATGTTTTATATTATAAATTAAGATAAAGGACTAGAAAGAAATTTTACAATAATAATAATAATAAAATAAATAAATAACAAAACTTTTCTTTTCTTTTTCTTCCTCCCCCTTTTCCTCCTTCCTGCCCCCCAATTGTCACTTGCCTCTCTTGCCTCACCTCCCTTCCTTTTTCCGGCGCTGCTGCCACCTTCCAGCCACTGGGAATTTCTTCTTCTTCTTCCCCTCCCTCGCCGGCGTTGCCTCCTTCTTCTTCCTTCTTGCTGCCAATGATGAGTTGGAGGAAGGGAAGCTTCTCCCTTGCTGCCACTGCAAGCATAACCGTCTGCCTCAATTTTCCCATAAACCCGACGCCGGAAACGAGCTCCCCACCGTCGAAAACCCCAAGCCAAGTTCCCCCGCTGTTTTTCCTCTACTGACAACAATCTATAACCTCACTGGAGCTGAAACTTTTCGGACTCAATCCGGTGGCTTCCGGCGAATTTACGACAAAATCATTTGCATTTTCGGACTCCCTGCAGCTCAAGCTTCGCGTAGGCACTTCCGGATTTGAAATCTGACACCGTTGCCGGTAATGGCTTTCGGACCCTCGTATTTCCCGAACGCGCATAATTTTGGATCTTTGGCTCGGTAAAGTTCATTTGAACCTTAAAAATTATTTAAAAAAACTTTTAGAAATTAATAACCCCATTAATTGTTAGTTATAAATGACTAATTAATTTAATTTGATTAATTGATAGTTTAATTATAAATATTATGAATTAATTAGTGTGATTAATTATTATTCGATTTGTGATAATTGTGGTTGTGAATAATTAATTAGATACCAGAAACTTTTTTGTGGGTTGGTTAAGGAATAAATATTAATGACAAACCATTTGTTATTAATTGTGATTTGTTGTGTGTTGCGGAGTCGGGAAAAATAATACAGTTATGGGTGATCTAACTCCTGATCAATATGTATTGAATATTGAAGTGTTTCTAGCAGGTTTTGGACCCATTTTATGGGGTTAAATATCCATATTTTAGTGGAGGTTCTGCCAAATTTTCGGTAGAATTTTCAAGTCCAAATTGCTTAAGCCGTCTAATCTAGGAGTCTAGGCCTAGAGAAAAATTAAGAATATCTTATTAATTGAGTGATATTGGTAAATAGATAATCCATATGAGGCATAGGAGCAGACTACAGGGCGTGACAAAACTGTGAGTTAAAGTTATATAATCAACTGCACTTCTGTCATATTTAAATTACATGCAATGCTAATGGGCTATGATTATTATTAGCATTATTATCATTAATTTTATTTGATTAATAATTATTATGAATACTAGTAGCATCATCATTACAAATTTTATTTTTGTTATTCTCGATATCCTTATTGTTATTATTATTATTATCATTGGCTACTATCTTTATTTTCATTTTATGTTATTACTATTATATATAATTTTCATGTTTGCTATAATTGTAACTTCGGGATGAGGTGTTAGTAGAATATGCCACCTGATGGGTTGCATTAGGACCGCGTGTGTACCGATATTAACCAGAGACAGGTAGTAAAAGATTACTTTTGGAGTTTGCCCTGGTCGAGTACAACTCTTTAGGTTATGATGAGTTGATTGCCAGAGGAAAGGTTCTTTGTCGAGCGTTGCTCTCTAGGCACTGACTTATTTGAGAATTAAGTAACTAGACTAGATTTTAAGGACCCTAGTCAAGCTTTGTTCTCTGAGCACCGGTCATACTAGAATAAAAGCCGGATGGCTAATAGGATTGGAGTTTAGGGTTCTGTTGGGGTACTCGTCTCATAAGTGTTTAAATTGTATTTTTCTAAATCATGGCATATGACGCGTGCTTTGATATAATATGATATTTTATTCTTACTAAATAAATATTTTATTGAGATGGCTGTATTTTGGATTATATGATTTTAACTCACTCTCGAGGCTGGCAGTCTCAATTTTAATTTTTCAAGTGACAGCTAGATTCTCCGTCGTCTCTCTCTTGACAGTCCGACTTCCCTCTCCTTCGGGCCTCCTATAATTAATTTCTACTTTTTACAGTTCGAACTATTTAAAATTCTAGAATCTCCGCAGTAGTGTACATGGTATATTATATTTGAATTTGGTTTGTAACAAGTATGGGATGTTTGCTAGTAATCTAACTAGATGATTAATCTAATTATGTGTGGATTTATAAATGAAATGTTGGGTTATTCTAATAGTATATATGTATATATAATTGAATTATCGATTAATTATGCTTACTACGGGTTTGGGTGGCCTTAAGCCTACCCATTCCCTAGTGTCAGTCACGGGCCCACAGATTAGGTCGTGACAATAAAAGTGATATGATTCTACCTCTAAAGATCTATTCATTTATGCTCTTGCCCTTCTCATCCTTGTCCAATTTAGTTGTGACATTCATTGGGGTCTTGGCTACTTTACAACCATCCATTTCAAATTTCTTTAGAAGTTCTCTTGTGTACTTGTATTGGTTTATGAATATTTCGGCTTTGCTTTGCTTGATTTGAAGACAAATGAAGAATTTGAGCTCTCCCATCAATGCTTATTTCAAATTCCCTAGTCATGCACTTAGCAAAATCCTCACAAAGCAATTTGTTCATAACAACAAATACAATGTCATCAACATAAATTTGAACAATTAGAGTATCATATTTATGTTTCTTTATAAAAAGAGTAGTGTCAACCTTTCCCTTTTGAAATTCATTTTGAATTAGAAACGAACTAAGCCTTTCGTACCAAGCTCTAGGAGCTTGCTTCAATCCATACAAGGCTTTAGAAAGTTTGAGAACATGATTTGGAAACTTATGATCTTCAAAACTGGGAGGTTCCTCAACATAATCTTTCTCCTCAGTGAAAATATTTAAAAAAGCACTTTTCACATCCATTTGAAATAACTTAAAATTCATGTGACATGCATATGCTAAAAGCATCTTAATAACTTCTAATCTAGCAACTGGAGCAAAGGTCTCATCATAATCAATGCCTTCCTCTTGGTTGTAACCTTTTGCAACTAATCTAGCTTTATTTCTAGTGATAGAGCCTTCCTCATCTGGCTTGTTTCTAGATACCCATTTACAACCTATAATTTGGTTATCTTGGTCTACGAACAAGTTCCCACACTTTGTTTCTCTCAAATTGGTTGAATTCATCTTGCATAGCAATCACCTAACTCTTATCTTTTAGAGCCTCATCAATGGTCCTTGGCTCAATCTGAGAAATAAAGGCTAAATTATGTAAAGCTACTAATTTAGAACGAGTAGTTACACCTTTCGATAGGTCTCCAATGATTTGAGTGAGAGGCTAATCCTTTTTGAAACTCCAAGCTTTTGGAAGGTCATTATAGCTTTCCATCTCTTGGCAATCCTGAGTAGCATCTTGATTGTGTTGATCTTCTTGAGCTTCCTTTATAGGTTCGTCTACTCCTTTTGAGGGATCATCAATATTCACTTTGAGTTCCTCAAATGCACCTACAAGATCATTCACATAAATACCTTCTCCAAGATCAAGCTTATTTGATTCATAAAAAACAACATTCATAGACTCTTCAACAATTAAAGTACATTTGTTAAAGATTCTATAAGCTTTGCTTGAGGTGGAATATCCTAGCAAAATCCTTATATCGATTTTGGCATCAAATTTTCCAAGGTTGTCCTTGGTATTTAAAATGTAGCATTTGTAACCAAAAACTCTAAAATTTGAGACCTTAGGTTTTCTTCCTTTCCATACCTCATAAGATGTTTTGTTTAGTCAAGGTCTTTTCAAAACTCTATTACCAACATAACAACTAATGTTAACGGCTTTGGCACAAAAATATGAAGGAAGCTCATACTCATTGAGCATTGTCCTAGCCATTTCCACTAGTGTTCTGTTTTTTCTTTTCGTGACTCCATTTTCTTGGGGAGTTCTAGGAGATGAATAATTATGAGAAATTCCAAATTCTTTACAAAGATTTTTAAAAATATCATTTTCAAATTCCTTTCCAATATCACTTCTTATAGAGAAAATCAAATATCCTTTTTTGTTTTGGACACGTTTTGCAAAAGATTTGAAAACATTGAGAGCTTAATTCTTATGAGCAAGGAAGTTAATCCAAGTAAATCTAGGGTAGTCATCAACAATCACAAATCCATATGACTTTCCACCCAAACTAGCTACTCTAGTAGGTCCAAACAAATTCATATGTAATAGTTGAAGTGGTCTAGAAGTACTTACAATGATTTTGGATTTAAAGGATG
Organism: Ricinus communis; assembly: GCF_019578655.1. NCBI lineage: Eukaryota > Viridiplantae > Streptophyta > Magnoliopsida > Malpighiales > Euphorbiaceae > Ricinus > Ricinus communis. Next base: position 6,168,354 of record NC_063259.1, read on the forward strand.
ATAGATGTTGTTTTCCCATTTGGCATGGTTTATAAGGCTTGTCTTTGATGAACTTCACTTTAGGAAGTCCATTTACTAGCTCCTCTTTGGCTAACTTGTGTAGAAGCTCCATGCTTGCATGTCCAAGTCTTCTATGCCATAGCCAAGATTCATCACTAATAGACACAAGACACTTGAAAGATTGATTAGCAACTTTGTGTAGAACAATTATGTAGGTGTTGCCACTTCTTTCTCCTTTGAATATCACTTTGTCATCCACTAGGTAATTGACAACGCATCCATTGGAGTTTAAAGTGACTTTGTTTCTCTTATCACCCAATTGACTTACACTCAATATATTATGTTTCAAACCATCAACTAAGAAAACATCATGAATGAAAGATTTGCCATCCTTACCAATGGAATCAATGCCAATTACCTTACCCTTGGCATCAATTTCAAAAGTTACTTTGCCTCCCTTAGAATCCTTGATGCCTACAAAGAGACTCTTGTCACCCGTCATATGCCTTAAACATCCACTATTAACATGCCAATAATTTATGCTTATGGATTTAAGACACACCTACATAAAGGAGACAAATTCAATTGATTTTAGGTACCCAAACAAGGTTGGGTCCTTTGGGGTTAGCATTGGAAAATCCGTTCATGAAAAGATGCATTTTCCTTATTTTGCATTTCACAATGATGTGTCCAGTTCTTATGCTATAGTGGCAATGACCTTAGAATTCTTAATGAAGTTTGAAATGGTCTTCTTAGCCACTTTTGCTTAAGGTTTGGACCTCATATGATTGCCTTCACACATGCATGGACAAGGTTTACTAACATTTATGTTCTTATACATGAATGCATGCTTTCTCTTGCTTAGCCTTGGGAACATGTGTACCTTTCCCTTTCTTTTGAATGGGAGGTCTAATGTGTGTATTGCTCTTTGAAACTCCATTTGAGTTTCCTTCAAATGCTTGTGTTTGAGTGGTTTTAACAAAGATTGTGTTGTGAGATGAGGATGATGAAGCTCCTTTGAACCCAAGTCCATGTCTCACAAGGGGAGGTCTTTGCAATGCAACTAGGGTGTCAAGAGACTCTTTCCTTTTGTGAAATTTAGAAATTGAGTTTCGAAGTTCTTTAGCATCATTTTTCAAAGAGTTGTTCTCTTTAAAAAGTTCTTCTTTTGAAACATCATCCAATGATTTTCTTAGGTCATCATTGGAGCTCTTTAAGGAGGCAATTTCCTTCTTTGAAATTTTAAAGTCTACCTCCAAGCAAGAATATTTGTCTTTGTAAGAGGTCATCCTCATCATCCAACAAATCATCATCAAAAGAATGAGAAGATGAATAAGAAGAAGAAGAATTACATGAATGAGAAGTGGAACATACCTCTTAGGAGTCATCCATATTTTCCATGAAGCAACGATTAGCCTCCTCTTTTCTTTCACTCTCATTGTTAGAGGATGAAGATGCATCACTCTATGTAGCCTTCAAACCCTTTTTCTTTTCTTTGTCTCCTTTCTTCCTCTTTAAGTATTTGGGACAATCTGGTTTGATATGACCTTGCTTCCCACATTCGGAGCAAGTGACTTCCTCCTTCTTGTCCTTAGTTGTTCTTGATTTGGAGAAGGACTTTTTGCTAGTGAAGAGCTTGTTGTTTCTTCTTCTTTTGGACTCAAGTATTCTCTTGACATGCTTGGTGATGAGTGCCACATCATCACTCTAACTTAGAGCTTCCCCTTGTTCTTCATCATCACTTGAGACATTAATTTCATCTTGAGCTCTAGTGCTAACCTTGAGAGCTAGCGCTTTCTCCTTCCGACAATCTCTATTTCCTTTATCCCTGACAAGAGACATCTTATAAGTTAGAAGCTTACCTGTAAGAACATTCGTAGAAATCTTTCCTAGGTCTTCATTTGCTTCGTCAATGCTAGCCACTCTAGCACCACATTTATTTGGCTCCTAAGGATTTTGTTGTTGATGTCCACTACCTCATAGTGCTTTCCAAGCTTTCTCATGTTGTTGATGATGGTGAGAATTCTATTTGTCATGTTAGTAACGGACTCATTAGGCTTCCTCTCGAACATCTCATACTCGGTGATGTACATTTGGATCTTCCTTGATTTTACTTATTTTGTGCCTTCATGGTAGATCTCCAAGGTAGTCTAGATTTGATGAGCCATAGTACAATGTTATACTCTCCCACACTCTTCTCTAGAGAGGCAACTCACAAGTATACTCATTGCTTGCTTGTTTTTGTGATTGTGCTTCTTGTGGGCATCAACCCATTCTTCTCTAGGAAGGATTCTTTCTTCACCATTCTTTATTTCGATGGGAGTTTTTCATTCCTTTACCATATAGTCCCACACTTCAATGCCATAAGAATCCAAATAGATTTCCATACGGAATTTTCAAAAAGCATAGTCGCAATTAAGCTTGATAAGAGAAGATCACCAAGGATTTATAGTGGTTCGGAAACAAACGTCCCTACATCCACTCCTCAAGATCACACTTGAGTGTTTCACTATAATCACTAAGATTACTACGTTTGGGTTTTACAAGTTCACCTAGCAACTTAGTGTTTTCAAGGCTTACACTAAACCTCTTCCCTTAGTGTATCAATCTCTTACTAAGACCCTTAACCCTCGAGTATTAATGGTTAGTCAACAACCAATTTCTTATTCTTTAATACCTAGGCTCACACTATAACCCTTTTAGTTTTAGTTGAATAAAGAGTTTCAAGTTAATACATTTTATAAGGAAAGAAAATGAGTGTAGAGAGTTGAGAAATAAATTTTCTAGAGTTTTGGTATATCTAATTCACAAAAATAGTGGTTGATGTCTCAACGGTTACTGACATCGCATTAATTGTGAAAAATGCCCCTGAGGCACAATAGCGCCCTCGGGCTTGTCTTGACCTTGCCTAGAAGTGCCCTTGTGCTTCTCGTCGCGCTATCTTCTGCCAGAATATATCTCAAGGCCTAAAGAGAGGTGCCCTTGTGCTTCTGAAGCGCCCTCACGCTTATTAAAGCTTTAACACTTTGATTGCCAAATGTCACGAGATGATTGGCTTGCTGTCAGGTGAACTTTTCGACATCTTATAAATTTTTAGCCATATGAAAAGTGTCCCTAAACCTTGGAAGCACCCTCACGCTTTTGGGCTCTTTTTACAAGACTTGCTTCAAGGCTAAAGAATATTGAGGATAGGCTTGGTTCCTTTAATACTCTGTCACATAGACACTTAGTCATGGTGTTAGTGATAATTAATTTGGTTGTTACAATCAAAATAAAGATCAATTGCACCTTAGGTCAACAGTGAGTATGAGAAGACAACACCATAAAAGGGATGAATTTGTCAATATAAGAAAACAACCCCGTAAGTGGGGGTATATTTGTAATTATGAGAAAGCAACCCTGGAAAAGGGGTATATTTAGCAATATAAGAAAATAACCCCATATGGGAAGTATATTTGCGAATATAAGAAAACACAACTGTAAAAGCAGTATATCTTTTAATATGAGAAAACAACCCAGTAAAAGGATTGAATTCTTCAATATAAGAAAACGATCTCGTAAGTGGGGTATATTTGTGAGTATGTGAAAACAACCCTATAAAACGGATATATTTATCAATATGAGAAAGCAACCATGTAAGAAGGGTATCTTTTTTAGTATGAGAAAAAAATCTGATAACGGGGTATATTTCTTAAAATGAGAAAATAATATAGTACGACAGATATATTAGTGAATATAATAAAACTACCCCATAAAATGGTACTTTTGTCAATATATGAAAATAACCCTGTAAGTGGAGTGTGACAGTCTAGCTTAGAGAAACGGTCCGATGAGGGCGAGAAGTGGACCCGGGGTAAGAATAGGATGCCTGAACAAGGAGTGGCTTCTGGCAACCTTCTAGGATGGCAGTACTCTAAGATACTGGGTACATGAATGAATCGAATTGCACGTCGAAATGGGATGGGGAATGGTTAATAACATATATGTAAAGAGTTGGAACTAATCATATGAGGCGCCTTTTGGTTGTTTGGCTGTAAAGTTGTAGGAACTCCAAAGTTAAACATGCTTGGTTTAGAGAAATTCCAGGATGCGTGACTTCATGGTTTAGAGAACTCTAAAGTTAAACGTGATTATTTCGTGAAATTTTCAGGATGGGTGACCTCCTAGGAAGTTCTCAAACCTGCTAAAGTGGCAAACTGTGAGGCCTTTGGGGGGCTAAAGCAGGCAATATCTCATATGATATGGTTTCAGGTATTTATGGGTATGAAAAAACAACCTCATAAAAGGGATATTTTTTTAATATGAGTAAACAACCCTATAATAGGATTATATTTTTAAAAATTAGAAAATAATCCCATAAGAGGGTATATTTGTGAATATGAGAAAACAACTCGGTATAAGGGGTATATATAAATTTAAGAAAAGAACCTCGAAAGAGGGGTATATTTATGAATATGTGAAAAAAATTCCGTAAGAGGAGTATATTTGTAATATTATAAAACAAACCTGTAAGAGGGGTATATTTGTGAATATGAGAAAACAATCCTGTAAAAGTTGTATATTTGTCAATATATAGAAACAACCCCGTAAGTGGAGTTTATTTGTGGGTATGAAAAAACAACCTCGTAAAAGGGGTATATTTCTTAATATGAGAAAACAACCCCGTAATAGGAGTATATTTGTAAATATTAGAAAATATTCCCACAAGGGGGGGTGTATTTGTGAATATGAGAAAATAACTCCGTTAAAGGGGCGTATTTATAAATTTGAGAAAACAACCTCGTAAAAGAGGTATATTTTTGAATATGTGAAAACAACATCGTAAGAGGGGTATATTTGTAATATTAGAGAACAAACACGTAATAGGGGTATATTTATGAGTATGAGGAAACAACCTTATAAAAAGGCTATATTTATCAATATGAGAAAACAACCCCGTAAGAAGAAATTTTTATGAGCATGAGTAAACAATCCCGTAAAAATGGTAAACTTTTTAATATTAGAAAATAACCCCGCATGAGGGTTTATTTATGAATTTGAAAAGAAAACCGCGAAAAGGAGATATATTCTTAAATATAAGAAAACAACCCTATAAGAGAGGTATATTTGTAAATATAAGAAAGCAACGATGTAAGTAGGGTATATTTGTGAGTACGAGAAAACAACCCCGTAATACAGGTATATTTATGAATATGAGAAAATACCGTAAGTGGGGTACATTTGTAAGTATGAGAAAACAACCCCGTAAAAAGGGTATATTTTTAAATAAGAGAAAGAAACCCCGTAAGTGGGGTATACTTGTAAATATTATATATCAACATAGTAAGAGGGGTATATTTATGAGTATAAGAAAACATCACGGTAAAAGAGAATTTGAGAAAATAACCTAGTAAAGGTGGTACATTTGTGAGTATAGGAGAACAACCGCGTAAAATGGGTATATTTGTAAGTATTAGAAAACAACCCCTTGAGAGCAATATATTTGTGAGTATGAGAAAACAACCCCATAAAAGGGGTATATTTGTCAATATCAGAAAATAACCTTATAAATTGCAGTTTGTTTATGGATATAAAAAAATAACCTCGTAAAAGGGATATATTTCTTACTTTGAGAAAACAACCCCGTAATAGGAGTATATTTATAAATATTATAAAATAATCCCGTAAGAGGGGTATGTTTGTGAATATGAGAAAACAACTTTGTAAAACGGGTATATTTATGAATTTGAGAAGACAACCCCGTAAAAAGGGTATATTCATGGATATGAGAAATTAACCCCATAAAAGGGGTATATTTGTAAACATTAGAAAACAAGCCCATAAGAGGGGTATATTTATGAGTATGAGAAAATATCCTTATAAAAAGGGTGAATTTGTCAACACAGAAAAACAACCCGTAAGTAGGGTATATTTGTGAGTACGAGAAAACAACCCCGTAAAAGGGGTATATTTATCAATATAAGAAAGTAACCCCATAAGAGAAGTATTTTGTGAATATGAGAAAACAGCCCCATAAAAGGGGTACATCTCTTAATTTGAGAAAACAACCAAGTTATAGGGGTATATTTGTAAATATTAGAAAATAACCCCGTATGAGCGGTATATTTATAAGTATGAGAAAACAACCCCGTAACACGTGTATATTTATGAATATCAGAAAATAACCCGGTACGAGGGGTATACTTGTGAATATGAGAAAATAAACCATAAAAGGGGTATGGATTTTAATATGAAAAAAAAAACCTAGGAAAAGGGTTGAATTTTTCAAAATAAGAAAACAAGTCCATAAGTGGGGTATATTTGTAAGTATGAAGAAACAACCCCATAAAAGAGGTATATTTTTCAGTATAAGAAAACAACCCTGTAAGTGCATTTTTGGGATTGAAAAAATAACCCCGCAAAAGGGGTATTTTTGAATATGAGAAAACAACCCCATAAGAGGGATATATTTATGAGTAAGAGAAAGCAATACCGTAAAAGGAGAATGTTTATCAATATACGAAAACAACCCTATAAGTGGGGCATATTTGTAAGTGTGAGAAAACAACCCCGTAAAAGAAGTGTAGTTATCAATATGAGAAAACAACCCATAAGGACGGGTATTTTATTGAGTATGAGAAAAAACCCCGTAAAAGGGTTATATTTTTTAATTTGAGAAAATAATTCTATATGTGGGGTATATTTATGAATATGAGAAAACAACCTCATAAAATGGTTATATTTGTTAATATAAGAAAACAAGCGCGTAGTGGGGTACATTTGTGAATATTAGAAAATAAATCACATAAGAGGGGTGTATTTGTGAATACGAAAAGAAATCTCGTAAGAGGGTTATATTTGTATATATTAGAAAATAAACCCATAAGAGGAGTATATTTGTGAGTATGAAAAAAGAATACTGTAAAAGGGATGAATTTGTCAATATAAGAAAACAACCCCGTAAGTGGGGTATATTTGTGACTATGAAAACAACCTCGTAAAAGGAGTACATTTATCAATATGAGAAAACAACCCTATAAGAGGTGTATTTTTCTGAGTATGAGAAAACAACGCTGTAAAAGGAGTGTATTTTGTAATATTAGAAAATAATATCGTAAGCGGGATATATTTATGAATATTAGAAAAGAAACCCTATGAGCGGTATATTTGTAACAACCCCATAACATGTTTATATTTATGAATATGAGAAAACAACCCTGTACAAAGGGTATATTTGTGAATATGAGAAAAAACTGTAAAAGGGGTATATTTTTTAATATGAGAGAAAAACCTAGTAAAAGGGTTGAATTTTTCAATAAAAGAAAACAACCCCATAAGTTGAGCATATTTGTGAGTATGAGAAAATAACCCCGTAAAAGAGGTATATTTCTCAATATAAAAAAACAACCTTGTAACTGTGGTTTAATTTGTTTTACTTTAAATTGAGTTTAATTTGTTTGTCAGAATTTGTTTTCAGTTTCTTGTTAGGTATTTGGCAAGCTTACTTGATGATAGGAAGTTTTAGCTTCAAAGTGCAAGAAAAGTCAGCCAAGGAGCACCTACCATCAAGGATAAGAGTGTCACACGGGCATGACATGGGAAGAAGTTGCCCGTGCCACCTTCCCGTGTGAAGTACGAAAAATGGCAAAATGATGGCTTGCATGACACTGGAGGCACACACCCATGTGGCCTTCCCGTGTGATTTGGTAAAAATGGTGAATTGCTCGAGGAACATCAAGTGCAACCGATCAACAGGGTTGTTCATGATATTGATTCCAACAATAACGAGGAGGATGACGACGACAACGATGATGATGATGACATGGCTAGCCGAAAACCATATTCATATGTCTTTACATGTTCTGAACAATTTACATGTTTTGTTTGTTGTGTTTTTGGTTTTTGTTTTTGATGGTGTTTTGCATTAGAATAATTTTAATTCCTGTACAATTTTAATTACTTATTTAAAGTCCTTTGTTTCAATTAATTTCGTAATAATTATGTTTCCCAACTCTAGTGTGTTATTATGTTCTCCTATTATCCTTTTGTTTACCATTGTGTTTAGCATGTGTTGATAGAACAGGAACCTAGAAGTTTTGGACTTGGAAATCAAGAATCTATTTTGAACTAGGGAAGCAATTCCTCTCCCATTATTTCTTTCAGTTTTATAGACACATCAAGGACAATGTATCCGATTAGTATGGAGGAATTTGGGTTTTTATTGTCTTCTACTTGGTTATGATTGATTTCCTATAGGCTTATTGAATTTAATTAATTTCTTACTATGATTTTCTTTCTTTCGAATTTATAGGTTCAAGATAATAAATGTGGTTAGTTATTTATTGAATTGTTATTTAGTTGATTTGGCTTTGGATTGAGAATTAAGCTTGGTATCCATGCTAGGGTTTTTGATTCATAGTGTTGCATTATCTTTATATCTTGAAACTTTAGTTATGTTTATGAGCATTAACTTTTCAAATTTCTCTTAAATTTGTTGAGTAGACACATTCAATACCCCTTTGTACTCCCTTATTCTTTTGAGATATGAAAAAACAACAACAAAAGTGATCCTAAAAATCCTTCGCTCTATTCTGCTATTCTCAAAAGGGTTCATAATGAAAAGAATAAGTTGAAGGAAACCCGAGAATATGAGTAGTTTTTGAACTTATGACACTAGTTGAGTAACCGTGAGTTGGCATCACCAATGTCTACACTCGTGTCAAAAGGCTAGAATAACAATTTCGATTATGCATGGATCTCTGAAAAAGATATAAGTAATCGCATTTCATGAGAATTTGTTTTGTGCTTAAGGGGAAAAACTTTATCTCTATTTTCTTTGAAATTTTGGGTCAAGTGGGTCTAGGAATAAGTTTCCATTTACAACCTATAATTTGGTTATCCTTGGGTCTAGGAACAAGTTCCCACACTTTGTTACTCTCAAATTGGTTAAGTTCATCTTGCATAGCAATCACCTAACTCTCATTATTTAGAGCCTCATCAATGGTCCTTGGCTCAATTTAAGAAACAAAGACTTTATTATTTAAAGCTACTAGTTTAGAACGAGTACTTACACCTTTTAATAAGTCTCCAATAACTTAAGTAGGAGAATGATCCTTTTTGAAGTTCCAAGCTTTAGGAAGACTTTGGGAGTTTTCCATTTCTTTGGGGGTCGAGTTATATCTTGATTATGTTAATCTTCTTGAACTCCCCCTATAGATTCATCCACTCCTTTTAAGGGGTCATCAACATTCACTTTGAGTTCCTCAAATGCACCTACAAGATCATTCACATAAATACCTTTCCCAAGATCAAACTTGTTTGATTCACTGAAAACAGCGTTCATAGACTCTTCAACTACTAAAGTGCAATTGTTTAAGACTCTATAAGCTTTGCTTGAGGTGGAACAGCCTAGGAAAATTCCTATATCGGTTTTGGCATGAAGTTTTCCAAGGTTGTCCTTGATATTTAAAATGTAGCATTTGCAACCAAAAACTCTAAAATTTGAGACCTTAGGTTTTCTTCCTTTCCATACCTCATAAGATGTTTTGTTTAGTAAAGGTCTTTTGAAAACTCTATTAGCAACATAACAACTAATGTTAACTGCTTTGGCATAAAAATATGAAGGAAGTTCATACTCATTGAGCATTGTCCTAGCCATTTCCACTAGTGTTCTATTATTTATTTTCATAACTCCATTTTGTTGAGGAGTTCTAGGAGATTAAAAATTGTGAGAAATTCCAAATTTATCACAAAGGTTTTCAAAAAGATCATTTTCAAATTATTTTCCAATATCACTCCTTATAGAGGAAATCAAATATCCTTTTGCATTTCAAACACGTTTTGCAAGAGATTTGAAGATATTGAAAGCTTCATTCTTATCAGCAAGGAAGTTAACCTAAGTAAATCTAGAGTAATCATCAACAATCATAAATGCATATGACTTTCCACCCAAATTAGCTACTTTAATAGGTCTAAACAAATCCATATGTAATAGTTGAAATGGTCTAGAAGTACTTACAATAGTTTTGGATTTAAATGATGATAAATGTTATTTTCCCATTTGACATGTTTGCCAAGGCTTGTCGTTGATGAACTTCACTTTGCGAAGTCCATTAACCAGCTCCTCTTTGGCTAACTTATGTAGAAGCTCCATGCTTGCATGTCCAAGTCTTCCATGCCATAGCCAAAATTCATCATTAATAGACAAGACACTTGAAAGATTGATTAGCAACTTTGTGTAGGTGTTGCCACTTCTTTCTCCTTTGAATATCAGTTTGTCATCCACTAGCAAATTGATAAGACATCCATTGAAGTCAGAAGTGACTGTGTTCCCTTTATCACTGAATTGACTCAGATAATAAATTATGTTTCAAACCATCAACCAGGAAAACATCACTAGTGAAAGATTTACCATCCTTTGCAATGGAGGCGATGCCAATTACCTTACCTTTTGCATCATTTCCAAAAGCTACTTACCTCGAGTTCTATTTAAATTGAATTTAATTTGTTTGTCAGACTTTGTTTTCAGTTTCTTTTTAGGTGTTTCACAAGCTTTCTTGATAAAAGGAGGTTTTAGTTTCAAAGTGCAAGAAAAATCAGTCAAGGAGCACCTATCATCAAGGACAAGAGTGTCACATGGGCATGACACAAGAAGAAGCTGCCTGTGCTACGTTCCCATGTGAATTATGAAAAATGGCAGAATGATGGCTTGCATGATATGGGAGGCACATGCTCCTATGGCCTTCCTATGTGATTTGGTAAAATGGCAGATTGTTAAAAGAATGACAAGAGAAGAGGACACGCTCGTATGGATAAAGAATATCTTCGAGAAGGGTGTTTGGTCAAGGACGCCACACGACCGTGTGGTACCTGTGTGGTTCCTAAAAAGTACACTATTTAAGCAAATTTTTAGGGTTGTTTTGGGAGAGTTCCGTCACATTTTCATTTCTAGAAAGAGAAACACTTAGGGACTTCGTTTTTCTTTCATACTTAGGGTTTTGATTGGTATTTCTCAATGAAGAACATCATTTCCTTTAATACATTCCAAGATTGAAGATTCAAGATTGAAGATTTCCATTCCTACTCTTCCAAGACTAGTTTGAGATCTTCTTTCTCTAATTTTTATTTCTTTATTATGATGTCTAGGAACTAACTTTCTTGCTATTTGGTTTTGAAGAATCCTAGTTTGTTTTATATGGATTGATTCAAAGTTAATATAATTAATCTTTTTCATGAGTTGTGTTATCTCTTGGATTGCTTAATTATCTATTTTAATTGATAAGTGGACGTATTGATTGGGATTGTTTTCATAAACTGATTAGAGATAACGTTTTTATGAATTGATCACATCTTAAGGATTGAGGATTGATTACGATACTAGAGATAGATTTATAAGATTCTTTGGTTCAATAATTTCTTAATCTTAATGCATGACGTAAGTGAGTGGGTTTGAAAAAAGATTCATCTCCCTCCTCTTAAGAATTAGGGGTTTAATCACTTGAGAAAGGTTTAAACCTATTTTTTGTGGAATACCAACTCAACTCTTGATTTAATTAATTGTTGTTTGTTTCATGAAATACTTAACTTATGAGGGGAATTCACTACCTAAATAAGATTCATCCTTGATAAGTTTACCAATTGTCTAAATCTTTGTTTTATAGATTGCAACCTTGGTGTTAAAGAAAAGTAACACATCATCTTGTATGCCACCTTTTTGTTGCGCTTTGCTGAACCATTCATCTTTTGAAATCTAGGATGGTGACAAAATTTACATCTTCTCAAGCCACTGTCAACACCCCAGTATATCATGTAGCTATTCATTCAATAGTCAATCTTTTCTATGGGAAAACCAAGGCCTTGCACTAATTTTTTTGTACTATAAAAGCTATCAACCATTTTGTTATCCTCTGGTAACACCTTTTATAAAACTTTTGTAAGATCATCATAGCATCTCTCTAAGAAATGGTGCTCCGACTTCATATGCAATAACCATGCCACAGTTGACATTTGCGAATGATATTTACACCCTTCCCATATGTAAAAAGGGTATATTTATCAATATGAGAAAACAACTACGTAAGAGGGGTATTTTTGTGAGTATGAGAAAGCAATCCCGTAAAAGGGATATATTTTATAATATGAAGAAACAACCCTTAAGAGGGGTATATTTATAGATTTTAAAAACAATCCCGTGTGAGGAGTATAATTTTGAGTGTGAGAAAACAACCCCACAACACGTGTATATTTATAAATATGAAAATAAATCTTGAATTAAAGGTATATTTGTGAATATGAGAAGACAAAATTGTAAAAGTGGTATATTTTTTAATATGAGAAAATAACCCAGTAAAAGGGTTGAGTTTTTCAATATAAAAAAACAAGCTCACAAATAGGGTATATTTCTGAGTATAAGAAAACAACCCCGTAAAAGAGGTACATTTATCAATTTAAGAGACAATCCTTTAAGTGCAGTTTATTTATGGTTTTAGAAAAACAACCCCATAAAAGGAGTATTTTTTAATATGAGAAAATAACCTCGTAAGAGGGGTACATTTATAAAATATTAGAAAATAACCTCATAAGAGGGGTATGTTTGTGAATATGTAACTCTATAAAAGGGGTACATTTATAAATTTAAGAAAATATCCTTGTAAGAAGGGTAGATTTTTAAATATTGGAAAATGACCCCGCAAGAGGGATATATTTATGAGTACGAGAAAGTAATACTGTAAAAGGGGAATGTTTGTCCATATAAGAAAACAACCCCGTAAAAGGGGTATAGTTATCAATATGAGAAAACAAACACGAAGGACGGATATTTTTGTAAGTATGAGAAAACAACCTCGTAAAAGAGGTATATTTTTTAATTTGAGAAAATAATCTTGTACTAGTGGTATATTTGTGAATATGAGAAAACAACCCTATAAAAGGGTTATATATGTTAATATAGGAAAATAACCCCGTAAGTGAGGTTTACTTGTGGATATGAAAGAAAAACCACGTAAAAGGGGTATATTTATTAATACGAGAAAATAACCCTATAAGAGGAGTACATTTGTAAATATTAGAAAATAATCTTGTGAAAGGGGTATATTTGTGAATATGAGAAAAAACCACGTAAGAGGGTTATATTTGTAAATATTAGAAAATAAGCTCGTAAAAGGGTTATATTTATGAATATGAGAAAACTACCCCGTAAGAGATGTATATTTGTGAGTATGAGAAAGCAATCCCGTAAAAGGGGTATATTTTATCAATATAAGAAAACAACCCCATGAGAGGGGTATTTTTGGGAGTATGAGGAAACAACCTCATAAAAAGGGGTATTTTTGTGAGTACGAGAAAACAATCTTGTAAAAGAGGTAATATCTTCTAATATGAGAAAACAACCACGTAAGATGGGTATATTTGTGGACATTAGAGAATAATCATGTATGAACGTTATTATTAAGAGTATTAGAAAATAATCCCATAACATGTGTATATTTATTAATATAAGAAAACAACCCCATACGAGTGACATATTTGTGAATATGAGAAATTGAAACTGTAAAAGAGGTATATCTTTTAAATATAAGAAAAGGATTGAAATTTTTCAATATAAGAAAACAACACCATAAATGGGGTATATTTGTGAGTACGAAAAATAATTCCGTAAAAGGGGTATATTTGTCAATATAAGAAAATAACCTTGTAAGTAGAGTTTATTTGTGAGTTTGATAAAACAACCCCGTAAGAGGGGTACATTTATACATATTAGAAAATAACCACATAAGAGGGGTATATTTGTGAATGTGAGAAAATAACTTCGTAAAAAGGGTATATTTGTAATTTGAGAAAAATCCTCGTAAGAGAGGTAGATTTGTAGATATTGGAAAACAACCTTAGAGGAAGGATATATTTGTGAGTATGAGTAAGTAATACCGTAGAAGGGGTACAGTTATCAATATGAGAAAATAACCCAAAGGATGGGTATTTTTATGAATATGAGAAAACAATCCTGTAAAAGGGATATATTTTTTAATTTGAGAAAATACTCCCTTACAAGGGGTATATTTGTGAATATGAGAAAACAACCCTATAAAGGGTTATATTTGTCAATATAAGAAAACAACCTCGTAAGTGGGGTTTGTTTGTGGGTATGAAGAAACAACCACGTAAAAGGGGTATATTTTTAAATACAATAAAACAATCCTCTAAGAAGACTATATTTGTAAATATTAGAAAATAATCCCGTGAAAGGGGTATATCTATAAGTATGAATAAACAACACCCGTAAAAGGGATGAGTTTGTTAATATAAGAAAACAACCCGTAAGTGGAGTATATTTGTGAGTATGAGAAAACCGTAAAAGGGATGAATTTGTCTATATAATAAAACGATGTCATAAGTGGGGTACATTTGTGAGTATGATAAAACAAACTTTTAAAAGGGGTATATTTATCAATATGAGAAAACAACCACGTAAGAGGGGTATTTTTGTGAGAATGAGAAAATAACCCCGTAAAAGCGGTATATTTTTAATATAACAAATAACTCCATACGATGGGGTATATATGTGAATATGAGAAAACAACCCCGTAAAAGAATTGTATTTATCAATATAAGAAAATAACCCTGTAAGTGCCGTTTATTTGAGGGTATGAAAGAAATAACCTCGTAAAAAAGGGGTATATTTCAAAATATAAGAAAACAACCCTATAATAGGAATAACTCAATCCACGCTGAGTCTTCTGACCTTTGAAGTTCGACAGCTCCGAGATACCTTGTTGATTCGTTCCCAGCCACATTCCAAGCATGAAGTTCATTTTCTTGAACATGTTGGCTACTTTTGAATCCATGTAGTCATTATAGAGAACAGCAACTTGGAATCCAGTAGGGGTTTCCAGCTCCTTGACAACTTCTTTGATAGCCGAGAAAACTTTACCACCTTCGGCGTTGATGGTGAAAATCTTGCCTTCATGAGGAAACTT